>NC_080385.1:29351815-29515518 GCF_014773155.1 Arachis stenosperma | reverse complement strand
TTCCGTCGCTCTGCTTTCCTATTGTCTTCATTCAATCCTTCTTACTCCTTTCCATGGCAAGCTTATGCAAGGGTTTTCACCGTTGTCAGTGGCTACCTCCCATCCCTCAATGGAAATGTTCAATGCACGCTGTCACGGCACGGCTATCCATCTGTCGGTTCTTGATCAGGCCGGAATAGAATCCAGTGATTCTTTTGCGTCTGTCACTAACGCCCCCCGCCCTCAGAGTTTTGAAGCACGTCACAGTCCATTCAATCATTGCATCCTACTCAGAATACCACAGACAAGGTTAGACCTTCTGGATTCTCTTGAATGTCGCCATCAGTTCTAGCCTATACCACGAAGACTCTGATCTCACGGAATGGCTGGCTCGGTTTGTCAGGCGAGCACCGGTTGTCAGGCGATCAACCATGCATCGTGTATCAGGAATCCAAGAGATATTCACCCAATCTAAGGTAGAACGGAGGTGGTTGTCAGTCACACGTTCATAGGTGAGAATGATGATGATGTCACTCATCACATTCATCAAGTTGAGAACAAGTGATATCTTGAACAAGAACAAGCGGAATTGAATAGAAGAACAATAGTAATTGCATTAATACTCGAGGTACAGCAGAGCTCCACACCTTAATCTATGGTGTGTAGAAACTCCACCGTTGAAAATACATAAGAATGAGGTCTAGACATGGCCGTGAGGCGATCAAAAGATTCAAAGATCTCCAGATGTCAATACAATAGAAAAAGGTCCTACTTATAGAAAACTAGTAGCCTAAGGTTTACAAAGATGAGTAAATGACATAAAAATCCACTTCCGGGCCCACTTGGTGTGTGCTTGGGCTGAGCAATGAAGCATTTTCGTGTAGAGACTCTTCTTGGAGTTAAACGCCAGCTTTTGTGCCAGTTTGGGCGTTTAACTCCCATTTTGGTGCCAGTTCCGGCGTTTAACGCTAGAATTTCTGAAGGTGACTTTGAACGCCGGTTTGGGCCATCAAATCTTGGGAAAAGTATAGACTATCATATATTGCTGGAAAGCCCAGGATGTCTACTTTCCAACGCCGTTGAGAGCGCGCCAATTGGGCTTCTGTAGCTCCAGAAAATCCACTTCGAGTGCAGGGAGGTCAGAATCCAACAGCATCTGCAGTCCTTTTCAGTCTCTGAATCAGATTTTTGCTCAGGTCCCTCAATTTCAGCCAGAAAATACTTGAAATCACAGAAAAACACACAAACTCATAGTAAAGTCCAGAAAAGTGAATTTTAACTAAAAACTAATAAAAATATACTAAAAACTAAACCAAATATACTAAAAACATACTAAAAACAATGCCAAAAAGCGTACAAATTATCCGCTCATCAACGCTGCAGAGCTCCTCACCCCCAACAATGGAGTTTAGAGACTCATGCCGTCAAAGTGTATAAAATTCAGATCTAAAAATGTCATGAGATGCAAAATAAGTCTCTAAAAGTTGTTTAAATAGTAAACTAGTAACCTAGGTTTACAGAATATGAGTAAACTAAGATAATTGGTGCAGAAATCCACTTCTGGGGCCCACTTGGTGTGTGCTGGGGCTGAGACTTAAGCCTCTCACGTGCTTGGGCTGTTTCTGGAGTTGAACGCCAGGTTGTAACGTGTTTTGGGCGTTGAACTCCATCTTGTAACCTGTTTCTGGCGCTGGACGCCAGACTGCAACATGGAACTGGCGTTGAATGCCAGTTTACGTCATCTATCTTTGCGCAAAGTATAAACTATTATATATTGCTGGAAAGCTCTGGATGTCTACTTTCCAACCCAATTAAGAGCGCGTCAATTGGACTCTTTTAGCTCCAAAAAATCCATTTCGAGTGCAGGGAGGTCAGGATCCAACAGCATCAGCAGTCTTTTTTCAGCCTAACTCAGATTTTTGCTCAGCTCCCTCAATTTCAGCTAGAAAATACCTGAAATCACAGAAAAATACATAAACTCATAGTAAAGTCTAGAAATATGATTTTTGCCTAAAAACTAATAAAATTCTATTAAAAACTAATTAAAACATACTAAAATCTACATGAAATTACCCCCAAAAAGCGTATAAAATATCTGCTCATCACAACACCAAACTTAAACCGTTGCTTGTCCCCAAGCAACTAGTTAAATAAAAGAGGATAAAATGAAGTCAAGAAGCAATAATATCTCAGAGTTTTAAGTGAAGCCCAGATACTAATTAGATGAGCGGGACTAGTAGCTTTTTGCCTCTGAACAGTTTTGGCATCTCACTTTATCCTTTGAAATTCAGAATGGTTGGCATCCATAGGAACTTAGAATTCAGATAGTGTGATTGATTCTTCTAGTTTAGCATGTTGATTCTTGAACACAGCTACTTTTATGAGTCTTGGCCGTGACCCTAAGCATTTTGTTTTCCAGTATTACCACCGGATACATAAATGCCACAGACACATGACTGGGTGAACCTTTTCAGATTGTGACTCAGCTTTGCTAAAGTCCCCAGTTAGAGGTGTCCAGAGCTCTTAAGCACACTCTTTTTGCTTTGGATCACGACTTTAACCACTCAGTCTCAAGTTTTTCACTTGGATCTGCATGCCACAAGCACATGGTTAGGGACAGCTTGATTTAGCCGCTCAGGCCTGGATTTATTTCCTTGGGCCCTCCTATCCATTGATGCTCAAAGCCTTGGATCCTTTTTACCCCTGCCTTTTAGTTTTAAGGGCTATTGGCTTTTTCTGCTTGCTTTTTCTTTTTCTTTCTATTTTTTTTCGCACAAGCTTTTGCTTTTTCATTGCTTTTTCTTACTTCAAGAATCATTTTTTTTTATTTTTCAGATCATCAATAACATTTCTCTTTTTCATCAATCTTTCAAGAGCCAACAATTTTAACATTCATAAACAAAAAGATCAAAAATATGCACTGTTCAAGCATTCATTCATAAGACAAAAAGTATTGCCACCACATATAAATAATTAGAATTTTTCTTATTAAGAACTCGAAAAAAAAATATTGCCTCTTTATTCTAAAAATCTACTATTTTATTCATGTTTGATGATGATGAGAAAAATAAATTATAACTTAATTGGAATTAAAATCCAAGTAGAGATACTAATTACTACTACTGATATATAACTTCTAAGGTAAATTTCTAATAAGAACAGTTATCACAGAGTTAAGGCAAAGATTAGAACTCAACGACCTTTATTTTGGGAAGTGGATGTTCCTCTAGTCTGTGGGGTGCTTGGTCCTTCAAGAGATAATTTCTGACGCTTCGAACAGTTATCACATCCTTGCTCTTCCTGTTCCCTTAGGTGCCATGATCTTGATGAGTTTTAGCTCAGTGATCATGGCGAATCACACCAAACTTAGAGGTTTGCTTGTCCTCAAGCAAAAGAAAGGAAATGAGAGGAATAGTAGGAGAGGCAAATTCGAAATTCAAAAGATATGATGAGTTGAAAAAGATATGAGAAGAAATTAAAAAGATTTGAAAAGAGTTCAAAAAGATAGATGAGTTTTGAAAAAGTTTTGAAAAGAAATTAAAGAAAAATCAAGAAATATGTTTAGGATTAAAAAAAATTTGAAATTGAAGTTGAAAGATGAGAGTTTGTAACATGTTTATGCAAGAAATCATGAATTGAAACGTGAAAATTGGAAAAAAAATTTGAATTGAAAACGAAATTACCTCATCCCCACAATCCTGGCGTTAAACGCCCAAACGCTGCATGTTTTGGGCGTTTAACGCCCAATTGCTGCTTCTCCTGGGCGTTCAACGCCCAGCTGTTGCTTCTTTCTGGCGTTGAACGCCAGGAAGTCCTTTGTCACTGGGCGTTTTTCTGAACGCCCAGGATGCTGTCAATCTGGCGTTAAACGCCCAGAAGGTGCTTCTTTCTGGCGTTCAACGCCCAGAAGATGCTCCTTACTGGCGTTTAACGCCCAGATGGCTACCCTTACTACCGTTGAACGCCCAGTAGGTGCTTCTTTTGGGCGTTCAACGCCCAAAATATTTCTTACTGGCTTTTTTACGCCAGTGAGCTTCCAAATTCCCTTGTAACTTTGTGAATTCAAGCAATTGCTATTTTACCTTGAAGGTACTTTGACATATACCTGTAAAAATCAATTAATTAACAAATAAACTTTGTAAATGGCTGGGTTGCCTCCCAGCAAGTGCTTCTTTATTGTCATTAGCCGGACTATTACTGAGCTTTAATCAAGCCTCAATTTTGAGCATTCTTGCTCAAAATTGCCTTCAAGATAATGTTTGACTCTCTGTCCATTAACAATGAACTTTTTATTAGAATCATTATCCTGAAGCTCTACGTATCCATATGGTGATACGCTTGTGATCACATATGGACCTCTCCACCGGGACTTCAATTTCCCGAGGAATAATTTGAGCCTAGAATTAAATAGCAGAACTTTCTGCCCTGGCTCAAAGACTCTGGATGACAATTTCTTATCATGCCATCTTTTTGCTTTCTCTTTGTATATTTTTGCATTCTCGAAAGCATTGAGTCTAAATTCCTCTAGCTCATTTAACTGGAGCAATCATTTTTCTCCAGCTAACTTGGCATCAAGGTTCAGGAATCTGGTTGCCCAGTAGGCCTTATGTTCCAGTTCCACTGGCAAGTGACATGCCTTTCCATACACAAGCTGGTATGGAGAGGTCCCTATAGGGGTCTTGAATGCTGTTCTGTATGCCCACAGAGCATCATCCAAGCTTCTTGCCCAATCCCTTCTACGGTTAATTACAGTCCGTTCCAGGATTCTTTTGAGTTCTCTATTTGAGACTTCAGCTTGCCCATTAGTCTGTGGGTGATATGGAGTGGCCACCCTGTGGCTAACTCCATAACGAACCAAAGCAGAATAGAGCTGTTTATTGCAGAAATGAGTGCCCCCATCACTGATTAATACTCTAGGGGTACCAAATCTGCTGAAGATGTGTTTCTGGAGGAATTTTAACACGGTCTTAGTGTCATTAGTGGGTGTTGCAATAGCTTCCATCCATTTGGATACATAATCCACTGCCACCAGAATATAAGTGTTTGAGTATGATGGTGGAAAAGGTCCCATGAAGTCAATACCCCATATATCAAACAACTCAATCTCTAAGATCTCTTGTTGAGGCATAGCATAACTGTGAGGCAGATTACCAGATCTTTGGCAACTGTCACAATGAAGTACAAACACTCGGGAGTCTTTATAGAGAGTAGGCCAGTAGAAGCCACATTAGAGGACTCTTGTGGCTGTTCGCTCACTTCCAAAATGTCCTCCATACTGTGATCCATGGCAGTGCCATAGGATCCTCTGCGCTTCTTCTTTAGGCACACATCTACGGATTACTCCGTCTGCACATCTCTTGAAGAGATATGGTTCATCCTAAAGATAGTACTTTGCATCCGTGATCAACTTCTTTGATTGCTGCCTACTGTATTCTTTGGGTATGAATCTCACTGCCTTGTAGTTTGCAATGTCTACAAACCATGGCACTTCCTGGATGGCAAAGAGTTGCTCATCCGGAAAGGTCTCAGAGATCTCAGTAAGAGGGAGGGATGCCCCTTCTACTGGTTCTATTCGGGACAGGTGATCTGCTACTTGGTTTTCTGTCCCTTTTTTGTCTCTTATTTCTATATCAAACTCTTGCAGAAGCAACACCCATCTGATAAGTCTGGGTTTTAAATCCTGCTTTGTGAGTAGATATTTAAGAGCAGCATGATCAGTGTACACAATCACTTTTGATCCTACTAAATAGGATCTAAACTTGTCAATGGCATAAACCACTGCAAGTAGCTCTTTTTCTGTGGTTGTGTAGCTCTATGCGTCTTTAGAACACGACTGGTATAGTAAATGACGTGCAGCAGCTTGTCATGCCTTTGTCCCAACACTGCACCAATGGCATGGTCACTGGCATCACACATTAGTTCAAATGGCAATGTCTAGTTTGGTGCAGAGATGATTGGTGCTGTGACCAATTTAGCTTTCAGAGTTTCAAATGCCTGCAGACACTCCTTATCAAAGAAAAATGGCGTGTCAGCAGCTAGCAGGTTGCTCAGAGGTTTGGCAATTTTTGAAAAAAATCTTTTATAAACCTCCTATAGAATCCTACATGCCCCAGAAAGCTTCTGATTGCCTTAACATTGGCAGGTGGTGGTAATTTTTCAATTACCTCTATCTTAGCTTGATCCACCTCTATTCCTTTGTTCGAAATTTTGTGCCCAAGGACAATTCCTTCAGTCACCATAAAGTGACATTTCTCTCAGTTTAAAACCAGGTTAGTCTCTTGGCATCTCTTTAGAACAAGTGCTAGATGCTTAAGACAGGAGTTGAATGAGTCTCCAAATACTGAGAAGTCATCCATGAAGACTTCCAGAAATTTTTCCACCATATCAGAGAAAATTGAGAGCATGCACCTTTGAAAGGTTGCAGGTGCATTGCACAAGCCAAATGGCATCCTTCTGTATGCGAATACTCCGGATGGACATGTGAATGCCGTTTTCTCTTGATCCTGGGGATCTACTGCAATTTGATTATAACCTGAATATCCATCCAGGAAGCAGTAGTATTCATGACCTGCTAGTCTTTCTAGCATCTGGTCTATGAATGGTAAAGGAAAATGATCCTTTCTGGTAGCTGTATTGAGCCTTTTATAATCAATACACATACGCCACCCTGTAACTATTCTTGTAGGAACCAGTTCATTTTTTCATTATGAACCACTGTCATGCCACCTTTCTTAGGGACGACTTGGACAGGGCTTACCCAGGGGCTATCAGAAATAGGATAAATAATCCCAACCTCTAGTAATTTAGTGACCTCCTTCTGCACCACTTCCTTCATGGCTAGATTCAGCCGTCTTTGTGGTTGGACCACTGGCTTGGCGTCACCCTCCAGTAAGATCTTGTGCATACATCTGGCTGGGCTAATGCCCTTAAGATCACTGATGGACCACCCAAGAGCTGTCTTGTGTGTCTTTAGCACTTGAATTAGTGCTTCCTCTTCCTGTGGCTCTAAGGTAGAGCTTATGATTACAGGAAAGGTATCACCTTCTCCCAGAAATGCATATTTCAGGGATGGTGGTAATGGTTTGAGCTCGGGTTTAGGAGGTTTCTCCTCTTCCTGAGGGATTTTTAGAGGTTCTATTATTCTCTCTGATTCCTCCAGATCAGGCTGAACATCTTTAAAGATGTCCTCTAGCTCTGATTCAAGACTCTCAGTCATATTGACCTCTCTTACTAGAGAGTCAATGATATCAACACTCATGCAGACATTTGGGGTGTCTGGATGTTGCATAGCTTTGACAACATTCAACTTGAACTCCTCCTCATTGACTCTCAGGGTTACTTCCCCTTTTTGGACGTCAATGAGGGTTCGGCCAGTTGCTAGGAAAGGTCTTCCTAGAATGAGAGTTGCACTCTTGTGCTCCTCCATTTCCAGCACCACAAAGTCAGCAGGAAAGGCAAATGGCCCAACCTTGACAATCATGTCTTCAATCACGCCTGATGGGTATTTAATGGAGCCATCAGCAAGTTGAAGACATATCCAGGTTGGTTTGACTTCTTTAGTCAAACCAAGCTTTGTGATAATAGATGCAGGCATTAGGTTGATACTTGCCCCAAGATCACATAGAGCTTGCTTGGTACAAGTACCCTCTAATGTACATGGTATTATAAAGCTTCTGGGATCTTTAAGCTTCTCAGGTAAGCTTTTCAGAATGACTGCACTGCATTCTTCAGTGAGGTAAACTTTTTCAGTTTCCCTCCAATCCTTCTTATGACTTAAGATCTCTTTCATGAACTTAGCATAAGAGGGTATTTGCTCAAGTGCCTCTGCAAACGGAATCTTTATTTCAAGAGTCCTGAGATAGTCTGCAAAGCGGGCAAATTGCTTATCCTGTTCTGCTTGGCGGAGTTTTTGAGGATAAGGCATTTTGGCTTTGTATTCCTCAACCTTAGTTGCTGTAGGTTTATTGTCTACAGATGTGGGTTGGGAAGCCTTTTTAGAAGGGTTATTATCAGCACTTGTATGTGACTGATCCCCCACTGGCGTTTGAATACCAGGGGTGGAAGCTGGAGTGGCGTTAGACGCCAGCTCCTTACCTGTTTCTGGCGTCTGAACGCCAGAACTGTGCTCCCTTTGGGCGTTCAACGCCAAACCCTTGCTTGTTTCTGGCGTTGAACGCCAGGACTGAGCATGGTTTGGGCATTCAGCGCCAGCATTGTTCCTCTCTGGGCTCTGATTGTCCTCAGAAGGATTTTGAGTAGCCATTTGTTCATTTTTTGGCTTCCTGCTGCTTTGAAGTGAGGTATTTAATGTTTTCCCACTTCTTAATTGAACTGCTTGGCATTCTTCTGTTATTTGTTTTGACAGTTGCTTTTCTGTTTGCTTCAACTGTACTTCCATATTCATATTAGCCATTCTTGTTTCTTGTAATATCTCCTTGAACTCGGCTAGCTATTTTGTTAGAAAGTCTAATTGCTGATTGAATTCATTGGCCGGATCTACAGGACTGAGTTCAGCAGTTACTGTCTTAGCTTCTTCTTTCACGGAAGATTTACTGCTTAGGTACAGATGCTGATTTCTGGCAACTGTATCAATGAGCTCTTGAGCTTCTTCAATTGTTTTTCTCATATGTATAGATCCACCAGCTGAGTGATCTAGAGAAATCTGAGCTTTTTCTGTAAGCCCATAGTAGAAAATGTCTAATTGCACCCACTCTAAAAACATTTCAGAGGGGCATTTTCTCAGCATCTCTCTGTATCTCTCCCAAGCATCATAAAGAGATTCATTATCTCCTTGTTTGAAGCCTTGGATGCTCAGTCTTAACTGTGTAATCCATTTTGGAGGAAAATAGTGATTCAGGAATTTTTCTGACAGCTGTTTCTATGTCCTTATGCTGTTCTTAGGTTGGTTATTTAACCACCTCTTAGCTTGATCTTTTACAGCAAATGGAAACAGTAATAATCTGTAGACATCCTGATCTACTTTCTTATCATGTACTGTGTCAGCAATTTGTAAAAATTGTGCCAGAAACTCTGTAGGTTCTTCATGTGGAAGATCGGAATACTGGCAGCTTTGCTGCACCATGATAATGAGCTGAGGATTCAACTCAAAGCTAATAACTCCAATGGAGGGTATACATACACTACTCCCATATGAAGCAGTAGTGGGGTTAGCATATGACCCCAGAGTCCTTCTGGACTGTTCATTTCCACTTAGTTCCATGATAGAACAAGGGAGATGATATGGATGTTGATATTGTTTATTTTATTAAATATAAAAATTTATTTTCGAAATAATAAAGTGAAATAAGATAAAAATGAAATAAAAATAAAAATAAAAATAAAAATTGAAAATATTTTGTGAAGATTTTCGAAAAAATTGAGGAGAGAGAGAAAGTGGTTAGGATATTTTTGAAAAAGATATTTTATTATTATTATTATTATTATTATTATTTTTTTTTTTAATTAAAAGGATAAGATTTGAAAAATTTGAAATTGAAAACTGAATTTTTTATATAAAAATTTCGAAAAAAAAGTTTAAAATTAGTTAGAAAAGATATTTTTTTGAATTTTGAGTTTTATGATGAAAGAGAAAAACACACAAAAGACACAAGACTTAAAATTTTTAGATCTAATGCTCCTTTTTTTCGAAAATTTTGGAGGGAAAACACCAAGGAACACCAAACTTAAAAATTTTAAGATCAAAATACAAGAAAGACTCAAGAACACCTTGAAGATTCACAAGAACAACAAGAACAACAGAAAGAACACCAAACTTAAAATTTTTAGAAAACTTTAATAAAATTTTCAAAATTATGAAAAGATTAACAAGAAAACACCAAACTTAAAGTTTGGCACAAGATTAAATCAAGAAAATTTATTTTTGAAAAAGATTTTAAAAAGAAGATACCCAATTACCAAGAACATAGACCAACGCTCTAGCCAATTGGGTAGTAAATGTAACACTTGTTCTGAATAGGTATATTCCTTTTGAAAGATTAATGCTTTAAAAAGAACACAAGTGAAACACAAGAAAAGACACAGAATAAGAAAAATTAAAGATCAAACAAGAAGAATAAACAAGAACAACTTGAAGATCAAGGAAGAACAAAGAACACTAATACGAAAATTTTAAAGGAAAATATAAAATATGCAATTAACACCAAACTTATAACAAGACACTAGACTCAAAGAAAAATTAAAAATTAATAAAGAAAAATAATATTTTTGAAAAGAAAATAAAAGACTTTGACACAATTGCCAAAATCTTCCTAATCTAAGAAATAAAATAAACCTTTAGTTGTTCAAACTCAAAGAATCCCCGGCAACGGCACCAAAAACTTGGTGCACGAAATTGCAATCACACTTTTGCAATCCGCACAACTAACCAGCAAGTGCACTGGGTCGTCCAAGTAATACCTTACGTGAGTAAGGGTCGATCCCACGGAGATTATTGGTTTGAAGCAAGCTATGTTTATTTTATTATTCTTAGTCAGGATATCAGTTAAAATTATCAGTTGGAATTATTAGAAAAATAAAAGAGCGTGAATTAATTACTTGTAATGTAGTAATGGAGAATATGTTGGAGTTTTGGAGATGCTTTGTCTTCTGAATTTCTGTAATGTAATATTCCATCCATGGAAAAGTGCAAAGTTCCCTCCATGGCAAGCTGTATGTAGGGTGTCACCATTGTCAGTGGCTACCTCCCATCCTCTCAGTGAAAACTGTCCAGATGCTCTGTCACAGCACGGCTAATCAACTGTTGGTTCTCGATCATGTTGGAATAGGATCCATTGATCCTTTTGCGTTTGTCATCACGCCCAGCAATCGCGAGTTTGAAGCTCGTCACAGCCATTCAATCATTGAATCCTACTTGGAATACCACAGACAAGGTTTAGACTTTCCGGATCCTCAAGAGTGGCTGCCATCAATTCTAGCTTATACCACGAAGATTCTGATTAAGAAATCTAAGAGAAGCTCATTCAATCTAATGTAGAACGGAGGTGGTTGTCAGGCACACGTTCATGGATTGAGGAAGGTGATGAGTGTCACGGATCATCACCTTCTTCATAATTAAGCGCGAATGAACATCTTAGATAGGAACACACACGTTTGAATGGAGAAATAGAAACAATTGCATTAATTCATCGAGACGCTGCAGAGCTCCTCACCCCCCAACAATGGAGTTTAGAGACTCATGCCGTCAAAGTGTATAAAATTCAGATCTAAAAATGTCATGAGATGCAAAATAAGTCTCTAAAAGTTGTTTAAATAGTAAACTAGTAACCTAGGTTTACAGAATATGAGTAAACTAAGATAATTGGTGCAGAAATCCATTTCTGGGGCCCACTTGGTGTGTGCTGGGGCTGAGACATAAGCCTCTCACGTGCTTGGGCTGTTTCTGGAGTTGAACGCCAGGTTGTAACGTGTTTTGGGCGTTGAACTCCAACTTGTAACCTGTTTCTGGCGCTGGACGCCAGACTGCAACATAGAACTGGCGTTGAACGCCAGTTTACGTCATCTATCTTTGTGCAAAGTATGGACTATTATATATTGCTGGAAAGCCCTGGATGTCTACTTTCCAATCCAATTGAGAGCGCGTCAATTGAACTCTTGTAGCTCCAAAAAATTCATTCCGAGTGCAGGGAGGTCAGGATCCAACAGCATCAGCAGTCCTTTTTCAGCCTAACTCAGATTTTTGCTCAGCTCCCTCAATTTCAGCCAGAAAATACCTGAAATCACAGAAAAATACACAAACTCATAGTAAAGTCCAGAAATATGATTTTTGCCTAAAAACTAATAAAATTCTATTAAAAACTAATTAAAACATACTAAAATCTACATGAAATTATCCCCAAAAAGCGTATAAAATATCCGCTCATCAGCTGCCGAGAGGTAAACGCTTTGGTGCAAAAGCGAATTGAGTGGGTGAAGAATTCTCCAACAAGCTTTCTAGCCCCACATTAATATGCCATTCTTGAAACGGATGGTCAACTTCGAGCCTTTCTTGGAGTGGCGGATGGTGAAAAAAAGAATGTTAATTGGCAACAAAATGGAAAGTTCATCCAAGAAGCCAATCCACATTTAGAGCTCAATTTTGGTGCAAGAGTCAATTTAGTGGACTCCAGGAAGTGCACGAACATGACGATGGTAATAGAGGAACTCAAGTATGGGATCCGGGCACTGGTTTTATGAGGCAATACTTATGGATCCTAGTTGCTAGCTTGGAATCTCTCATGAGTTTGATGCAATCTAGTTGGGAGCCTACAGATCACATGGTTGAGGAGCCAGCAGTTGAGGCCGATCTGACAACTGCATCAGGGCCAGTTGGCCAGACATCTGAGGAGACTAGAGCAAATCCCACACCACAGCCATCCACCGACATCATTGTCTACCACCGTCATCACCACCCACCACCTCCAGGCGGTGGAGCTTCCTAGAGTTGATCACCCATGTCCATTTTTTTGGCACGGAGGACCGTGCATCATCTAAGTGTGGGGGATGATCTACTATTTTTGGGTGTAAATATTCTCTTCCGAACACTAGTCATTTAGTTTATTTTCAGTCTTTATTATACTTTTCTGTGGATACTTTTAGTACTTTGACTTGTGCACTTTTTACCTTGGTATATATATTAGTTGCTTTTGGTTATATCTAGTATTGCACTTTTATTTTTGTATATATATACATATTGCATTTTGCATTGCATGGTACATAGTATAGATATGGATTGTGATTGGATGATGTGAATAGCTTATGCCTAGCTCATTTCGATCCTAATTGTTCATGTTACTTTTTGCTTGTTGAAAATTAGGAGAAGAACTAGGAATTTTTGAAAAATTTTACATCCATCACAACATACATACATACACATATGGGAAATAATTTTGGTGAAAAAAAAAGATTTTCCAAGAATTTTGGGCTCTCTATTGAATTGATTGGAAAACTATTTTTTTTCAAACTTGTTTGAATTGATTTCTTATGGAACATAGAAGAGTAAAGAACAAATACCTTGTGAGTTTTTGAGCCTTAAAAAGTGGTTACACATTTCAACTACTAATTTTGTTCATTGTGTGTTATATCTCTTCTATGATTGCAATCTTAGTTTTGCTTGATTCTTTATTTCCTACGATTGAAGTTTTGAATTTCATTGAGCATGATTGAGGCCATCTTTGATAAAAGCTTACTTTTTCCATATAGCCTACCCTTTTGCGTTTGCCATTGTTACCCCCCCCCCCCTTTGAGCTTTATTTATCCCCATTGTTCTTGATTTTAGCACATCATAACCCTAAGCAAAAAATCATGAATTACCTTGGGTTGTATCCTTGATTAGCTTAGGTTGAAGGAGTGTGTTACATTTAAGTGTGGGGGAATCTTTTGGGAAACTTTGGTAGTAAGAAAATGTTTGATTTAGACATTCATAAAAAATTTTGGAAAATGGAAACATTCATGTATGAACTAATTAGACCATATGCAATTTTAATTCCAAAAAAAAACTCTTCATCATAAAAAGGGTGCAAAAGTCACCCTAAGGTGAAAAGAAATGAATAAAGAATTGCATATGTGATGTTCTGTGAGAAAAGCATACATGAATGTGTATAAAAAGTGTGATGGGAAGTTAGGTTGCATTTTGTATTTGGTTTGGTTGATATAGGTTGAGTGAGAACTTAAACTAATCAATGATTCAATCATTTTGGTCCACTTGTCCATATCTATCCCACCTTTGCCCTAACCCCATTACAACTCCAATAAGTCCTCATGATAATTGCATTCATGCATCACTTGTTTGTTGATTGTTAGATGAAAAGCAAATCCTTGAAAGCGTGATTGGAAGGAGATTTGAGTGGATTAACCCTAAACACCGAGTGATTAGAGTGTATACACACCTAGTGAGGGTTCAATTACTCAATTCTATGCTTCCACTTCTCTTTTTCATGTATTCTTGCAAGTTGCTTAATTTTGATGAGTTGAATCAATTCTCTAGATCTTGTTGCATTGAAATCAATTCTTTGCCTAGCCCTATTCTGTCTACACTTGCTTGGGAATCCGATTGTTTGTTTTCACCAAATCAATAGGACATTATAGATAGATAGATATATAGCATATACATACTTGCATGAATATAGATAGTTGCATTTAATAAGTTGGTTACCCCTTTTGATCATTCTCCTTGTTGGTTTAGCATGAGGACATGCTATTGTTTAAGTGTAGGAAAATTGATGAGTCCATATTTTTTGATATATTTTGGCTTGATTTGAAGGGATTCTAGCATATGAACTCACACTTAAGCACCCAAATAGCATACTTTTGTGTTTGATCCCTAATTTGATCATAAATGTGAAGAAATGCATTTTAATACTTAGATTAGTGATTTTTAATTCCACTTTTGTGACATTCGATGTCGTGATACGGTTTGTGAGTGATTTCAGGCCTTGAAGGTAAGAATGGATGGCCAAAAGTGGAAGATAGCATGTACAAGGGAGAAAACATGAAGAAAACAAGGAAAAGCACACAGCGAAGTGTGTGTGCACATAGTCCTCCGTGCGTGTGCACAAGCGAGGATTTCCATGTGTGCGTGCACACAAGCACCTGTGCGTCAGCCGAGTGTGCGGATGCACATACCTGTGCGTCCGCACAGCTCCCAGTGATGCGTGAGCAACTTTCTCATCTTTTCCTAGTGAATTTGCATTTAAATTGTTAAGTTTAATCAAGAATTAATTGTCTTTTAGCCACTATGGAGGATGCTACTTTGAGTCTTGTGCAATTCTGTTTATTTTAAGTAGCATTCAGCTGAATTTGATGGAGTTTCTGCAGCACAAGAATTAAAGAAGATTATAGCGAGGAGCGATGCATGCGTGTACCTGACACGTGCGCATGATTTGGAGCTTTCCATGGCAACGCGTGCGCGTACCTGACGCGTACGCGTGACATGCAAAGAAGACCACTAACGCGTATGCGTGACTGAAGCGTACGCGTGACATGCGCGACTGATAAACCACTATTTTATGGTTTATATTGTGTTTAATTAAGTGGTTTTTATCAAATTCTTGCCCACTGATTCATATGATTTGCATGATATTACAATTCCTTCCCAAAGTTGTTCTATGGTTGAAAACTTGCTTCCTAGAGATCTTTTAATTACGTATTTTAATTCTCCTTTATACCATTCGATGCCGTGATCCGTGTGTTAAGTGTTTCAGGCTTCATAGGGTAGGAATGGCTTAGAGAATGGAGAGGGAGCTTGCAAAAAGGGAAGGAGCACAAGAAATAAGGAGACAACCAGCGAACACCGACGCGCACGCATGGCTAACGCGTGCGTGCGATTTGGACAAAATCACAGTGATGCATACGCATGCTTGACGCGTACGCGTGGATTGGAGTTCGCGCAAATGACGCGAGTGCGTGCCTGACGCGTACGCGTGGAGAGGAAAATCGTCAAACGACACGTATGCGTGACCGACGCGTACGCGTGACATGCGCGATCTGCAGAAAATTCAGAAAATGCTGGGGGCGATTTCGAGCCACGTTTTGACCCAGTTTTCGGCCCAGAAACACAGAATAAAGCCAGGAAACATGCAGAGACTTAGTAAACAACATACACAACATTCATTATTCACAATTTTAGGATTAGATGTAGTTTCTAGAGAAAGAGATGCTCTCTTCTCTCTCTTAGATTTTAGGATTTTAGGATTAGCTTTTCTTATTTAGTTTTTTCTTCTACTTTTAATTCTTCTAGTACTTTAGTTTATTTACTTTCCCTTGTTGATTATTTTATGTTGCTATTTAGTTTATGAATTCTCATGTTTAATTTGATTTTCTATTTATTGCAATTTGAGGTATTTCATATTTATGATTTTTATTTACCTTTTTACATTCTTAGCTTTGGTTGAGTAATTGGTGACACTTGAGTTATCAAACTCAGCTGATGATTGAAAATTGGAATTCTTTGCTGATTGATTTGAATTTCCCTAAATCTAGTCTTTTCTTAGGAATTGACTAGGACTTGAGGAATCAAATTGATTTATCCACTTAACGTACCTTCATAGTTAGAGGTTGACCAAGTGGAAGTAAAAGCCAATTCTCATCACAATTGATAGGATAACTAGGATAGGACTTCCAGTTCTCATACCTTGCCAAGAGCTTTATTAGTTATTAATTTAATTCCTTGCAATTTACTTTTCTTGTTCAACCTATTTAAAAACCCCAAAAAGATACTTTTTTCATAACCAATAATAAGAACACCTCCTTGCAATTCCTTGAGAAGATGACCCGAGGTTTGAATACTTCGGTTATCAATTTTATTAGAGGTTTGTTACTTGTGACAACCAAAACTTTTGCACGAAAGGATTCTCTATTGGTTTAGAAACTATACCTACAACGCGAACTTATTTGTGAATTCTTTACCGATAGAAATCCGATCATCAGCGACGTGCAAAGAAAGCAAAAAACACTGGGGGCAATTTCTGGGCCCCATTTTGGCACTCAAGTAAGGCACAGCTCTCTGCCAAGTTAGGCGCAAATCCAGTGAAGCCAAGTGGTCCCCATGTTACAAGGCGTGGATTATTTAATTGATTCTGATTCAAATTTGAATTTAAAAATAGGAAAAGATATTATCTTAATTTTCGAAAGTATATTTTAAATTTATTAGGATTAGCTATAAAAGGAATTAAATTCCATTCATTCCAGCAGATTGGAACTCAGTATATTTTACCTGAATCCTTATTTTCTCTCTGAACCATGAGCAACTAATCCTCCATTGTTAATGTTAGGAGCTATGTCTATTTGTATGGATTGATTTTATTGCTTTTTCTATTTTAATTCATGTATGGATTTACAATTTAAGAATTATTTTTGCTCTTTATCTTATGAAATTTGGGTGGAACGGAAGTATGACCCTTTTTTTATTTGAGTTCTTGTATAACTTGGAAAAGCTCTTTACTTGAACAACAGCTTGAAAACACATTCTCCTAAATTTTAATTATTTGGACTTAACGGGATACGTGACATATAATCCTTTTATTTTTGGGTAATTAGAGTTTTTGTGGCATATAAACTGGTTTGATCATCACCTTCTAATTGGAATTAATTGACCAAGAAATTGGCAGTTGATGAATTTTAGGGGAGACTAGAAAGGTCTAAGGAATTAGGGTCTAGTCACATATAGTTTGCCATAAATTAAATTCTACATGATTAAAATAGTTAGTAAGAAAAGTTAATCCGGAAAAATAGATAACTCTGAAACCTTAACTGCCCTCTCCATATTTTATTCCCAACCTATTTACTTTAATATTTTAATTTCTATACTATTGTTTAATGCTCTTTGAATATCCAAACACTATTTCCTGCTTGCCTAACTAAGTAAATCATTTAACCATTGTTGCTTAGTCCATCAATCCTCGTGGGATCGACCCTCACTCACCTGAGGTATTACTTGGTACGACCCGGTGCACTTGCCGGTTAGTTTGTGGATTGTGATTTCCGCACCAAGTTTTTGGCGCCGTTGCCAGGATTGATAGTGATTAACAACTATTAGTTGTTTGATTGCTTAGATTAGGCATTTTATTTTTAATTTTATTTTTGAAAAAAAATATTTTAATAGCACTAATATTTTTAGTAATTTCTGAAATTAAGTTTGGTGTTTCCTAGTTCAGGTTACCTTACTCGGAATTCTCTGCACTCTGACGTAGAGAGTTCCATTTTTTCTTGTCTTCTGGTTATTTATGCGCAGGAACAGAGACAAAGAACATCTCTTAGACTTTGGTCCTGAACCTGAAAGGACTTTCAGGCGGCGTTTACAACAAGCAAGGCTTTACAAGGCTGCCGAATCCACTATGGATCCTAACAATGCTGATAATGCCAATGTGGCAAATCCGAATGGGAATGAGCAACAAAGAAGAGTACTTGGCTCTTACTCTGCTCCTACTGCAGATCTTTATGGAAAAAGTATTGTGGTGCCTCCTATAGCTGCGAACAACTTTGAGTTGAAGCCACAACTGGTCACTCTGGTTAAACAAAACTGCCAGTATCATGGTCTTCCCCACGAAGACCCAAATCAGTTTATTTCTAGTTTTTTGCAGATTTGTGATACTGTGAAGACAAATGGAGTGAACCCAGAGGTATACAAACTCATGCTCTTTTCGTTTGCTCTGCGGGATAGAGCGAAGCTATGGCTAGATTCCCAACCCAAGGAGAGTCTGGATACTTGGAACAAGGTTGTTACTGAGTTTCTCACTAAATTTTTCCCACCAAAGAAGCTGACTAAACTTAGGGTGGAGGTTTAGACCTTCAGGCAGAAAGATGGTGAAACTCTGCATGAAGCTTGGGAGAGATACAAGCTACTGACTAGGCAATGTCCTCTGGACGTGTTCTCCAAATGGACCCAACTAGACATCTTCTATGAAGGTTTGGGTGAAATATCCAAGATGTGCTTAGATAATTCTGCAGGAGGTTCATTGCACAAAAAGAAGATACCGGAAGAGACTATTGAGCTTATTGAATTGGTTGCTAGCAACCAATATTTATACTCATCTAATAGGAATCTTATGAACTCTGAGGCTCCTCAGAAGAAGGGTGTCATGGAAGTAGAAGCTCTTAATGCTATTCTTGCTCAAAACAAGCTTATGTCTCAGCAAATAAGTCTACTTACTTAACACATGGGTGGCATGCAAGTCTCAGCTATCAACACCCAAAATCCACCTCAAGAGGTCTCTTATGACATGACAAGAAATTTAGTGCAAAATGATAATTATGATTATGCTTAATCCTCTTCTAAACATGTCAATTACATGGGGAGTGGTTCTAGAAATCCCAATAATGACCCATATTCTAAGACATACAATCAAGGATGGAGAAATCACCCAAATTTTGGGTGGAAGGATGGTGCACAAAATTGTGATCTCTGACAACGGAACCAAAAACTTGGTACACACGATCGTAATCTCAACACTTTTCTCACAATTCCGCACAACTAACTAGCAAGTGCACTGGGTCGTCCAAGTAATACTTTACGTGAGTAAGGGTCGATCCCACGGAGATTATCGGCTTGAAGCAAGCTATGGTCATCTTGTAAATCTCAGTCAGGCAGATTTAAATGGTTATGGGATTTTGATAACAAAAAGATAAATAAACATGAAATAAAAATAGAGATACTTATGTAATTCATTGGTGGAAATTTCAGATAAGCATATGAAGATGCGTCATTCCTTCTGAATCTCTGCTTTCCTACTGTCTTCATTCAATCATTCATACTTCTTTTCATGGCAAGCTGTATGTTGGGGATCACCATTGTCAATGGCTACCTCCCGTCCTCTCAGTAAAAATGGTCCTCTATGGTTTCTGTATGGCTAATCAGCTATCGGATTTCTCATTTCGGATGAAAAATACCAGGCATAGCTACCACATGGCTAATCAGCTGTCAGTTCTCAATCGTGTCAGAATAAGATCCAATGATCCTTTTGCGCACTGTCACTATGCCCCACAGTTGCGAGTTTGAAGCTCGTCACAGTCATCCTTTTCCAGATCCTACTTGAAATACCATAGACAAGGTTTAGACTTTCCAGATTTCAGGAATGTTGCCAATTGTTTCTAGCCTATACCACGAAGGTTCTAATCTCATATTCAGATGCCCTATTTTCAGAGGGGAAACGATGTGAATCGTTGATTAGAGTCCCAAGAGATATGCATTCAAGCTTGTTTTCATGGAGAACGGAAGTGTTTGTCAGCACACGTTTATAAGTGAGAATGGTGATGAGTGTCACTTGATCATCACACTCATCATGTTCTTGTGTGTGAATGAATATCTTGGAATAAGAATAAGCTTGAATTGAATAGAAGAACAATAGTACTTTGCATTAATACTCGAGGAACAGCAGAGCTCCACGCCTTAATCTATGGTGTGTAGAAACTCCACCGTTGAAATATATAAAAGATAATGGTGTTCATTGGCTTCGGCCCCAGAGGGGGAACCAGAATAACCAAGACTTAGGTCTAAGGACTAAACGTCCAAAGATGAAAATACAATAGTAAAAGGTCCTATTTATACTAGGCTAGTTATTAGGGTTTACAAAAATAAGTAAATGATGAAGAAATCCACTTTCGGGCCCACTTGGTATGTGGTTGGGCTGAGCATTTGAAGCTTTCATGTGTAGAGACTTTTCTTGGAGTTAAATGCCAGCTTTTATGCCAGTTTGGGTGTTTAACTCCAGCTTGTATCCTGTTTCTGGCGTTTAACGCCAGAATAGGGCAGGAAGTTGGCGTTTGAATACCCGTTTGTGTCGTCAAAACTCGGGCAAAGTATAAACTATTATATGTTGCGGGAAAGCCCTAGATGTCTACTTTCCAAAGCAATTGAGAGAACTCCATTTGGGCTTCTATAGCTCCAGAAAATCCATTTCGAGTGCAGGGAGGTCAGAATCCAACAGCATCAGCAGTCCTTTTTCAGTCTCTGAATCAGATTTTTGCTCAGGTCCCTCAATTTCAGCCAGAAAATACCTGAAATCACAGAAAAACACACAAACTCATAGTAATGTCCAGAAATGTGAATTTTGCTTAAAAACTAATAAAAATATACTAAAAAGTAGCTAGATCCTACTAAAAATTACCTAAAAATAATGTCAAAAAGCGTATAAATTATCCGCTCATCACAACACCAAACTTAAATTGTTGCTTGTTCCGAAGCAATTGAAAACAAAATAGGATAAAAAGAAGAGAATATACAATGAATCTCACAATATCAATGAAACTTAGTCCTAATTAGATGAACAGGGCTAGTAGCTTTTTGCTTCTGAACAGTTTTGGCATCTCACTTTATCCTTTGAAATTCAGAATGATTGGAATCTATAGGAACTCAGAATTTTTGATAGTGTTATTGATTCTCCTAGTTCAGTATGTTGATTCTTGAACACAGCTACTTTATGAGTCTTGGCCGTGGCCCTAAGCACTTTGTTTTCTAGTATTACCACTGGATACATAAATGCCACAGACACATAACTGGGTAAACCTTTTCAGATTGTGACTCAACTTTGCTAAAGTCCCCAATTAGAGGTGTCCAGAGTTTTTAAGCACACTCTTTTACTTTGGATCACGAATTTAACCACTCAGTCTCAAGCTTTTCACTTGGACCTTCATGACACAAGCACATGGTTAGAGACAGCTTGATTTAGCCGCTTATGCCTGGATTTTATTTCCTTAGGCCCTCCTATCCATTAATGCTCAAAGCCTTGGATCCTTTTTACCCTTGCCTTTTGGTTTAAAGGGCTATTGGCTTTTTCTGCTTGCTTTTTCTTTTTCTTTCTTTTTCTTTTAATTTTTGCCACTTTTTTTTGTAAGCTTTTTTCTTTTTCACTACTTTTTCTTGCTTCAAAAATCAATTTCATGATTTTTCAGATTATCAATAACATTTCTTTTTGTTCATCATTCTTTCAAGAGCCAACAATTTTAACATTCATAAACTTTACTATAAAAAATATGCACTGTTCAAGCATTCATTTAGAAAACAAAAAGTATTGCCACCACATCAAAATAATTAAACTAATTTCAAGATAAAATTTGAAATTCAAGTACTTCTTGTTTTTTTGTAATTAGGCACATTTTTCATTTAAGAAAGGTGAAGGATTCATGGAATTATTCATAGCTTTAAGACATAGACACTAGACACTGATGATCATGTAGTGAAGATACAAACATAGATAACACATAAGGCATAAAATCGAAAAATAGAAAAATAAGAACAAGGAAATTAAGGAACGGGTCCACCTTAGTGATGGTGGCTAGTTCTTCCTCTTGAAGATCTAATGGTGCTCTTGAGTTCCTCTATGTCTCTTCCTTGCCTTTGTTGCTCCTCCCTCATGGCTCTTTGATCTTCTCTAATTTCATGGAGAATGATGGAGTGCTCTTGGTGCTCCACCCTTAGTTGGTCCTTGTTGTAACTCAAGCCTTCCAAAGAGGTGTTGAGTTGCTCCCAATAGTTGTGTGGAGGAAAGTGCATCCCTTGAGGCATCTCAGGGATTACATGAGGAATTTCCTCATGCTATTGTTGAGGTCCATGAGTGGGCTCTCTTATTTGCTCCATTTTTTTTCAATGATGGGCTTGTCCTCTTCAATGAGGATGTCTTCCTCTATGACAATTTCAGCTAAACTGCATAGGTGACAAATGAGATGAGGAAAGGCTCACCTTTCTAAAGTGGAGGACTTGTCAACCACCTTGTAGAGTTCTAGAGGTATGATCTCATGAACTTCCACTTCCTCCCCAATCATGATACTATGGATCATGATGGCCCGATCCACAGTTACTTCGGATCGGTTGCTAGTAGGAATGATGGAGCGTTGGATGAACTCCAACCATCCTCTAGCAACAGGCTTAAGGTCCGGTATTCTCAATTGAACCGACTTGCCTCTTGAGTCTCTTTTCCATTGAGCTCCTTCCACACATATGTCCATGAGGACTTGGTCCAACCTTTGATCAAAGTTAACCCTTCTAGTGTATGGGCGTGCATTTTCTTGCATCATTTGCAAGTTGAACGCCAACCTTACAATTTTTGGACTGAAATCTAAGTATTTCCCCCTAACCATTGTAAGCCAATTCTTTGGATTTGGGTTCATACTTTGATCATGGTTCTTAGTGATCCATGAGTTTGCATAGAACTCTTGAACCATTAAGATTCCGACTTGTTGAATGGGGTTGGTGAGAACTTCCCAACCTCTTCTTCGAATCTCATGTCGGATCTCCAGATACTCATTCTTTTTTAGCATGAAAGGGACCTCAGGGATCACCTTTTTCTTGGCCACAACTTCATAGAAGTGGTCTTGATGGACCTTTGAGATGAATCTCTCCATCTCCCATGACTCGGAGGTGGAAGCTTTTGCCTTCCCTTTCCTCTTTCTAGAGGTTTTTTCAGCCTTAGGTGCCATAAGTGGTTATAGAAAAACAAAAAGTAATGCTTTTACCACACTAAACTTAAAAGGTTTGCTCATCCTCGAGCAAAAGAAGAAGGAAAGAAAGGGAAGAAGAAGAAAATGGAGGAGATGGATGGTGGAATGTGGTTCGGCAAAAGGGTAGAAGTAGTGTTTGTGATGTGTGAAATTGAAGGAGGGATGAGGGGTTTATATAGGAGTGGGGGGAAGAGGTGGGTTCATGTATTTAGGGTTGGGTTTAGGAGAGAAAAGTGTTTGGATTTGAAAAGTGAGGTAGATGGGATTTTTGGGGAAGCAGGATGGAGGTGATTGGTGAAGAGAATATAGGGAAGAGGATAGGATTTGATAGGTGAGTGGTGTTTTGGGTAGAGTGTTATAGAGATGTGTGAGGGAGAGAGAGAGAGGGGTGGGGTAGGTAGGGATCCTGTGGGATCCACAGATCCTGAAGTGTCAAGGATTTTTCATCCCTGCACCATTTAGGCGTGTAAACGCCCTCTGTATGCAATACTGGCATTTAACGCCAGACTACTGCCTGTTTCTGGTGTTGAACGCCAGCTTTATACCTTTCCTGGCGTTTAACGCCAAATTGTAGCCTGTTTCTGGCGTTAAACGCCAGTCTGGTGCTTCTTTCTGGCGTTAAATGCCCAGAATGGTGCCAGACTGGGCGTTTAACGCCCATTCTGCTACTCTTATTGGCGTTTAGACGCCAGTAAGTTCATCTTCCAGGGTGTGCTATTTTTAATGCTGTTTTTGAATTTGCTTTGATTTTTGCAGTTGTTTTTGTGACTCCACATGATCATCAACCTAAAGAAAACATAAAATAATAATGGAAAATGGAATTTTAACATAGATAAATAAAAATTGGGTATCCTCCCAATAAGCGCTTCTTTAATGTCAATAGCTTGACAGTGGGCTCTCATGGAGCCTCACAGATAATTAGAGCATGGTTGTGGCCTCTCAACACCAAACTTAGAGTTTGGTTGTGGCCTCCCAATACCAAACTTAGATTTTGAATGTGGGGGCTTTGTTTGACTCTGTATTGAGAGAAGCTTCTCATGCTTCTTCTCCATGTGTACAGAAGAAGAACCTTGAGTCTTGAATACAAGGTAGTCCTCATTCAATTGAAGAACCAACTCTCCTCTGTCAACATCAATCACAGCTTTTACTATGGCTAGGAAAGGTCTGCCAAGGATGATGGCTTCATCTCATCCTTCCCAGTGTCTAGGATTATGAAATCAGCAGGGATGTAAAAGCCTTCAACCTTCACTAGCACGTCCTCTACTAGTCCATAAGCCTGTTTCATTGATTTGTCTGCCATCTCTAGTGAGATTCTTGCAGCTTGTACCTCAAAGATTCCTAGTTTCTCCATTACAGAAAGTGGCATGAGGTTAATACCTGACCCTAGGTCACATAGAGCCTTCTCAAAGGTCATGGTGCCTATGGTACATGGTATTAAGAATTTACCAGGATCCTGTTTCTTTTGAGGTAAGGTTTGTTAAACCCAGGTATTTAGTTCATTAATGAGCAATGGAGGTTCATCCTCCCAAGTCTCATTACCAAATAGCTTGGCATTCAGCTTCATGATTGCTCCTAAATATTGGGCAACTTGCCCTTCAGCAATATTTTCATCTTCTTTAGAAGATGAATAGTCATCAGAGCTCATGAATGGTAAAAAGAAGTTCAATAGAATCTCTATGGTCTCTGTATGAGCCTCAGATTCCTTTGGTTCCTCATTGGGGTACTCCTTAATGGCCAGTGGACATTCCCTGAGGCCTTCCTCACTGGGAATCACTGCCTTTTCACTCTATCCAGGTTCGGCCATGTTGGTCACAGTTATGGCTTTGCACTCTCTTTTGGGATTCTCTTCTGTATTGCTTGGGAGAGTGCTAGGAGGAGTTTCAGTAACCCTTTTACTCAGCTGACCCACTTGTGCCTCCAAGTTTCTGATAGAGGACTTTGTTTCATTCATGAAAGTGAGTGTGGCCTTAGATAGATCAGAGACTATATTTGCTAAGCTAGATGGGTTCTGCTCAGAATTCTCTATCTGTTACTGAGAGGATGATGGAAAAAGCTTGCCATTGTTAAACCTGTTTCTTCCACCATTATTATTGTTAAAGCCTTGTTGAGGCTTTTGTTGATCCTTCCATGAGAAATTTGGATGATTTCTCCATGAAGGATTATAGGTGTTTCCATAGGCTTCACCCATGTAATTCACCTCTGCCATTGTAGGGTTCTCAGGATCATAAGCTTCTTCTTCAGAAGATGCTTCTTTAGTACTGTTGGATGCATTTTGCAATCCATCCAGACTCTGAGAAATCATATTGACTTGCTGAGTCAACATTTTGTTCTGAGCCAATATGGCATTCAGAGCATCAATTTCAAGAACTCCCTTCCTCTGAGGCGTCCTATTACTCACAGGATTCCTTTCAGAGGTGTACATGAACTGGTTATTTGCAACCATTTCAATGAGTTCCTGTACTTCTGCAGGCGTTTTCTTCAGGTGAATAGATCCAACTGTAGAATAATCCAATGACATCTTAGATAATTCAGACAGACCATCATAGAATATATCTAGGATGGTCCATTCTGAGAACATGTCAGAATGACACTTTTTGGTCAGTTGCTTGTATCTTTCCCAAACTTCATAGAGGGATTCACCTTCTTTCTGCCTGAAGGTTTGAACATCCACTCTAAGCTTGCTCAGCTTTTGAGGAGGAAAGAATTTGGCTAAGAAAGCTATGACCAGCTTATCCCAAGAGTTCAGGCTATCTCTAGGTTGAGAGTCCAACCATATTCTAGCTCTATCTCTTACCGCAAAAGGGAAAAGTATAAGCTTGTAGACCTCGGGATCAACTCCATTGGTCTTAAAAGTATCACAGATCTGCAAGAATTCAGTTAAGAATTGAAAAGGATCTTTTGATGGAAGTCCATAAAACTTACAATTCTGTTGCATCAGAGAAACTAATTGAGGCTTAAGCTCAAAATTGTTTGCTCCAATGGCAGGGATTGAGATGCTTCTTCCATGGAAGTTGGAAGTTGGTGTAGTAAAATCACCAAGCACCTTCCTTGCATTGTTATTGTTGTTGGGTTCAGCTATTACTTCTTTTTCGAGATTCTCTGTAAGGTTTTCTCTGGATTATTGTACTTTAGCTTCTCTTAGCTTCTTCTTCAGAGTCCTTTTAGGTTCAGGGTCAGCTTCAACAAGAATATTCTTGTCCTTACTCCTGCTCATATGAAAAAGAATAGAACAGAAATAATAGGGATCCTCTTTGTCACAGCACAGAGAGTCCCTTATGTGAGTAGAAGAGAAGAAGAATAAGAATGAGGAAAGAAAGAGAGAAATTCGAACTTAGAGAGAGGGAGAGGGTTCGAATTTTTGATGAGTGGAGGAGAAGTGTTAGTAAATAAATAAAATAAATAGAAGGAGAAGAGGGGGAGAGAGAATTCGAAAATTAGTTAAAAGAAAGGAAAAATATTTTTGTTTTTATTTTAATTTAGAATTCGAAATTATTAAAAGAAATAAGATAAAATTTAAAACAATTAGTTAATTAAAAAGATTTTTGAAAAATGGTTAATGGTTTTCGAAAATCAAAAGTGAGAAAATGGTTAGATGGTTTTGAAAAAGATAAGAAATAGTAAATTTTTAAAAGATAAGAAGTTAGAAAAAGAGTTTGAAATTAAAATTTGAAAAAGATATGATTTGAAAAAGATATGATTGAAAATATATTATTGAAAAAGAAATTAAAAAGATTTGATTTTTGAAATTAAAGTTGATGACTTGACTAACAAGAAACTAAAAGATATGATTCTAAAATTTAAAGATTGAACATTCTTAACAAGAAAGTAACAAACTTAAAATGTTTTTGATTCAAATCCTTAATTGTTAGCAAGGTTTTCGAAAATATGAAATAAAAATAAGAAAAAGATTTTGAAAATCAATTTGAAAATTTTTTTCGAAAAACATAAAAATAAAAAAGATTTGATTTTTGAAAAAGATTTGAAAAGATAGAATTTTTAAATTGAAATTTTGACTTGACTAACAAGAAATAACTAAGTTTTAAAAATTTTTGACTCAGTCAACCCAAAATTTCGAAATTTATGAGAGAAATAAGAAAAAGATATTTTTTTATTTTTAAATTTTTAATGAGGAGAGAGAAAAACACAAAAATGACTCAAAACATGAAAATTTTGGATCAAAACCAATAATGCATGCAAGAACACTTTGAATGTCAAGATGAACACCAAGAACACTTTGAAGATCATGATGAACATCAAGAACTTAGAAATTTTTAATGCTTAGATACTAACAAACTAAAAATGCATATGAAAAACAAGAAAAGACACAAAACAAGAAAATTTTAAGATCAAACAAGGAGACTTATCAATAACAACTTAAAGATCATGAAGAACACCATGCATGAGTTTTCGGAAAAAAAAATTTAGGAAAAATTAAAAATATGCAATTGACACCAAAATTAAAATTTGACACTAGACTCAAACAAGAAACACAAAATATTTTTTTGTTTTATGATTTTATAATTATTTTTTTTCGAAAATTATTTTGAAAAAGAAAATAAGAAACTCAAAATTTTTAATAAGAATTCCAGGAATCATGCAATGTTAGTCTAAAGCTTCAGTTTAAAAGGATTAGACATGGCTAGCCAAGCTTCAGCAAGACATTACATACAATAGCCAAATTGATGGGAATCAACTAGCTCCTGTGATGATAAAAGCATCATCCGAAACTCTAGAATTCATTCTTAAAAATTCTGAAGACAAAATAAAAAGAAAATTACCTAATCTAAGCAACAAGATGAACCGTCAGTTGTCCAAACTCGAACAATCCCTGGCAACGGCGCCAAAAACTTGGTGCACGAAATTGTGATCTCTGACAACGGCACCAAAAACTTGGTACACGCGATCGTAATCTCAATACTTTCCTCACAATTCTGCACAACTAACCAGCAAGTGCACTGGGTCGTCCAAGTAATACCTTACGTGAGTAAGGGTCGATCCCACAGAGATTGTCGGCTTGAAGCAAGCTATGGTCATCTTGTAAATCTCAGTCAGGCGGATTCAAATGGTTATGGGATTTTGATAACTAAAAGATAAATAAACATAAAATAAAGATAGAGATACTTATGTAATTCATTGGTGGGAATTTCAGATAAGTATATGAAGATGCGTCATTCCTTCTGAATCTCTGCTTTCCTACTATCTTCATTCAATCATTCATACTCCTTTCCATGGCAAGCTGTATGTTGGGCATCACCATTGTCAATGACTACCTCCCGTCCTCTCAGTGAAAATGGTCCTCTACGGTTTCTGTACGGCTAATCAACTGTCGGATTTTTCGTCTCAGATGAAAAATACCAGGCATAGTTACCGCATGGCTAATCAGCTGTCGGTTCTCGATCATGTCGGAAAGATCCAATGATCCTTTTGCACACTGTCACTGCGCCCCACGGTCGCGAGTTTGAAGCTCATCACAGTCATCCCTTCCCAGATCCTACTATGAATACCACAGACAAGGTTTAGACTTTTCAGATCTCAGGAATGCTACCAATTGTTTCTAGCCTATACCACGAAGGTTCTAATCTCAGATTCAGATGCCCCATTGTCAGAGGGAAAACGATGTGAATCGTTGATTAGAGTCCCAAGAGATATGCATTCAAGCTTGTTTTCATATAGAACGGAAGTGTTTGTCAGGCACGCATTCATAAGTGAGAATGGTGATGAGTGTCACTTGATCATCATATTCATCATGTTCTTGTGTGCGAATGAATATCTTGGAATAAGAATAAGCTTGAATTGAATACAAGAACAATAGTACTTTGCATTAATACTCGAGGAACAGCAGAGCTCCACACCTTAATCTATGGTGTGTAGAAACTCCACCGTTGAAATACATAAGTGATAACGGTGTTCATTGGCTTCGGCCCCAGAGGGGGAACCAGAATAACCAAGACTTAGGTCTAAGGACTAAACGTCCAAAGATGAAAATACAATAGTAAAAGGTCCTATTTATACTAGACTAGTTATTAGGGTTTACAGAAATAAGTAAATGATGCAGAAATCTATTTCCGGACCCACTTGGTGTGTGCTTGGGCTGAGCATTTGAAGCTTTCATGTGTAGAGACTTTTCTTGGAGTTAAATGCCAGCTTTTATGGCAGTTTGGGCATTTAACTCCAGCTTGTATCCTGTTTCTGGCGTTTAACACCAGAATAGGGCAGGAAATTGGCGTTTGAACGCCAGTTTGCGTCATCAAAACTCAGAAAAAGTATGCACTATTATGTTTTTCTGGAAAGCTCTGGATGTCTACTTTCCAACGCAATTAAGAGTGCGCCATTTGGGCTTCTGTAGCTCGAGAAAATCCATTTCGAGTGCAGGGAGGTCAAAATCCAATAGCATCAGCAGTCCTTTTTCAGCCTCTGAATAAGATTTTTGCTCAGGTCCCTCAATTTCAGCCAAAAAATACCTGAAATCACAGAAAAACACACAAACTCATAGTAAAGTCCAAAAATGTGAATTTTGCTTAAAAACTAATAAAAATATACTAAAAAGTAGCTAGATCCTACTAAAAACTATCTAAAAATAATGCCAAAAAGCGTATAAATTATCCGCTCATCAAGGGACCAACCTCAGAGACCTCATAATTTCAACAATAATTCTCAGGGCGGTTTCCAATAGAACAATTACAATAACCACCAATATCAATCTCAGTAGCAACAACCACCGCAGCAGGCTAACTCTAAATCCCAAGAAGATTCTAATTGGGAGATGATGAGGAGGTTTATGTAGGAAACCAGAGCCTCCATTAGAAACTTAGAAGTGCAAATGGGCTAGCTGAGCAAGCAAATACCAGAGAGGTCTACAAGTACATTTCCAGGTGATACAATGGTGAACCCAAGAGAAGACTGCAAGGTCATTCAATTGAGAAGTGGTAAAGTAGCTGGCCCTGAGACCAAGGCCAATGAATAATTAGTTGAAAAAGAAGCTCTAGAGGAGAAGAAGGAAGAAGTAGAGTGCGCCCCTCCTAAGCGTGCAGACAACCCATTTCCTGATTCTCTTGACACTTATCCTACCTTGCCAAAGGCTCCTGAATACAAGTCAAAAATGCCATATCCTCAGAGGCTTTAGAAGGCTTTCAAAGAAAAGTAGTTTTCTAAATTTTTATATGTCTTCAAGAAGCTACAGATCAATATTCCTTTTGCAGAGGCTCTTGAGAAAATGTCTCTCTATGCTAAATTTATGAAAGAATTATTGACCCACAAGAGGAATTGGAAGAAACAAGAAACAATGGTGTTAACTAAAGAATGCAGTGCCATTATTCAACACAACCTTCCTGAGAAGATGCCAGATCCAGGGAGCTTTATAATTCCTTGTACCATTGGAGATGTCACCATTCAGAGAGCTTTATGTGATCTTGGAGCTAGCATCAATCTAATGCCACTTTCAGTGATGAAAAAGCTTCAAATTGAGGAGGTAAAACCCACTCGTATTTCTCTTTAACTTGCTGATCTTTCTGTTAAATTACCTGTGGGTGTTGTTGAGGATTTACTTGTTAAAGTAGGACCATTTATTTTTCCTGTTGATTTTGTTATATTAGACATGGAAGAGGAGGTAAAATCCTCTATTATACTTGGTAGACCCTTTTTAGCTACAGGTAGAGCTCTGATTGATGTGCAAAAGGGTGAATTAACCTTGAGGGTCAATGAAGAACAGGCGGTCCTAAATGTTTTTGAGGCTCTCAAACACCCTAATGATTCTGAAGGGTGCATAAAAATAGATGTTATTGAACCACTTGTTCAAGAGGTACTGAAAGCTGATGTGCTTGATGACATTCTGGATCCTGTTTCTGAGTATGAATTAGTTGAAGTTGATGATTCACCATCCCAGAAGGTTATGGTTTACACTTCTAAAGCAGAGGAGGAAGCCCCCAAGGTTGAGCTCAAACCTTTACCTCCTTCTCTGAAATCCGTATTCTTGGGTGAAAATAATTCCTATCCAGTGATTATTAGCTCTTCTCTGAAGCCTGAAGAGGAAGAGGCGCTTGTTTCAGTGCTCAGGAGACATAAAATAGCTTTTGGGTGGACCATTAGTGACTTGAAGGGGATTAGTCCAACCAAGTGTATGCACAAGATCCTCATTGAAGATGACGCTAAACCAGTTGTGCAACCACAAAGGAGACTCAATCCAACCATGAAAGAGGTGGTCCAAAAAGAGGTAATGAAATTATGAGAAGCAGTTATTATTTACCCTATTTCTGACAGTCCTTGGGTAAGTCCTGTGCAGGTAGTTCCCAAGAAAGGAGGGATGACAGTGATCCAGAATGAAAAGAATGAGCTTATTCATACAAGAACAATCACAGGATGGAGAATGTGTATAGACTACAGGAGGCTCAACACTACTACAAGGAAGGATCATTTACCCTGCCTTTCATTGATCAAATGCTTGAGAGGTTAGCTGGTCATGCTTTTTATTATTTTCTAGATGGATATTCTGGATATAATCAAATTGCAGTGGACCCTCAAGATCAAGAGAAGACATCATTCACATGCCCCTTTGAAGTATTTGCCTATAGGAGAATGCCATTTGGACTTTGTAATGCTCCAGCAACTTTTCAGAGGTGTATGCTTTCAATTTTTTCTGACATGGTTGAAAAGTTCATTGAGGTATTTATGGATGACTTTTCTGTTTTTGGTAATTCTTTTGAATCCTTCCTTAAGCATTTATCTCTTGTCTTGAAACGGTGTCAAGAATCAAACCTTGTTTTAAATTGGGAAAAATGCCATTTTATGGTCACAGAAGGTATTGTTCTTGGACACCGGATTTCAAGTAAGGGGATTGAGGTTGACAGAGCAAAGGTAGAGGTAATTGAAAATTACCACCACCAGTAAATGTTAAGGTAGTCAAGAGTTTCTTGGGTCATGCAGGATTTTATAGGAGATTTATAAAGGACTTTTCTAAAATTGCTAAACCATTGAGCAACCTGTTGGTTGTTGATGTTCTTTTTATCTTTGATTCTGATTGCCTGCATGCTTTTGAAACTCTGAAAGTAAACCTTACCTCTGCTCCCAGTATAGCTCCCCTTGATTGGGATTTACCATCTGAATTGATGTGTGATGTCAGTGATTTTGCTATAGGAGCTGTTTTAGGATAGAGGCATGGCAAGCTTGTACATGTCATTTACTATGCCAGTCGTGTGTTAAATGATGCACAAAAGAATAACACAACTACAGAAAAGGAATTATTAGCTGTTGTGTATGCTGTTGATAAGTTTAGGTCCTATTTACTTGGTTCTAAGGTTATTATTTATACTGATCATGCTACTTTGAAGTACCTTCTAACCAAACAGGATTCTAAACCAATATTAATCAGATGGGTGTTGCTCTTTCAAGAGTTTGATATTGAGATAAAAGACAGGAAAGAGTTAGAAAATCAGGTAGCTGACCATCTCTCCAAAATTGAGCATGAAGCAAGAGTACAACCACCCACAGCTGTGATTGAGACATTTCTGAATGAGCAGTTGTTTCTCATTCAGCAGGCTCCATGGTTTGCAGACATTGCAAATTATAAAGCCATGAATTTCATTCCAAAGGAGTACAGCAGGCAACAAGTAAAGAAGCTATTGACGGATACAAAGTACTATATTTGGGAGGAACCATATCTTTTTAAGAGGTGTTCAGATGGTATCATCTAGAGATGTGTCCCAGATGAGAAAACACAGCAGATTCTCTGGCACTGTCATGGTTCAGATTATGGAGGCCACTTTGGTGGTGAAAGGATAGCTACAAAGGTCCTTCAGAGCGGATTCTACTGGCTGACTCTCTTCAAGGACGAAAGAGCATTTGTGAAGCACTGTGATAGATGTGAAAAGGCCATGAATCTCCCTGCCAACCATGAAATGCCACAATAGGGATTCTTGAGGTTCAGTTGTTTGATGTGTGGGGTATTGATTTCATGGGACTCTTTCCACCCTCACATTCAAACAACTATATTCTAGTGGCAGTTGATTATGTGTCCAAGTGGGTGGAAGCTGTGGCTCTACCCACCAATGATGCCAAGGTGGTCATGCATGATGGAGGAAGCCATTTCTGCAACAGACAACTGGACTCTCTTCTGCAGAGATATAGAGTCCGTCATAAAGTGGCAACACCCTATCACCCTCAGACAAGTGGACATGTTGAAGTTTTCTACAAGGAACTTAAGAGGATTCTAGAGAAGACCGTTAGTGTTTCAAGAAAGGACTGGTCTAGGAAGTTTGATGATGCTCTCCGGGCATATCGGACAGCGTACAAGACTCCCATTGGCATGTTCCCTTATCAGTTGGTCTATGGAAAGGCCTGTCACTTGCCAGTTGAGCTGGAACATAAAGCTTACTGGGCAATCAGGTATCTGAATCTTGATTCCGAAGCTGTAGGAATTAAGCGAATGCTTCAGTTAAATGAGCTTGATAAATTCAGATATTCAGCTTATGAGAATGCCAGGCTCTATAAGGAGAGAACCAAGTTATTGCATAACAAGAAGATTGCCATCAGAGTCTTTGAACCAGGACATAGAGTGCTTCTGTATAATTCAAGGATCAAATTCTTTCCAGGAAAGCTGAAATCCCGGTGGTCAGGACCGTTTGTGGTTACCAGAGCTTCACCATATGGTCATATGGAATTACAGGAAGAGAATTCTGACAGGAAAGTTACAGTGAATGGCCAGAGGTTGAAGCACTATCTTGGAGGCGAGATTGATCGCCAGAGGTCCGCTCATCTGCTGAATTAGCAGAACTGACCATCAAGCTAGTGACGTTAAAGAAGCGCTTGTTAGGAGGCAACCCGATACTTTCGTATCCTTAGTTATTTTTATAGTAGTAGTTTTCTTATTTATCTGAATCTTATTGAGTTTTATCTGATCATGCAGCTATTTTAGAAGCAGGAACTGAAGATTTTAAAAAAAGATGAAGAAGAAACTTACCCGAGAGATGAGCTGGAGTGGCGCTGGAACTATGCCTTACGCACAAACAAGATCACGCATACGCGCACCTCACGTATTCACGTCGTTTACACCTTTAGCCATCCACGCGTGCGCGTCCCAGACGCGTACGCGTGACCTTGAAAATCGGCGTAAATGGGTATTGTGGTAGAAAGTTGCGCGGGAGGGGAGCAGGAAGTGTGCTTTGCACGCAAATTGGCTTACGCGTACGCGGCTATGACGTGTGCACATCATTTGCACTTTTGACACTCCACGCGTATGCGTCAAGCACGTGCACGCATGGATGAGTAAAATCGGCGTAAAAGGTGAATGGCCAGAAAGTTATGCTGGTGTGGGGCTGGAACTATGCTGGGCGCACAAGCCCCACCACGCGGACGCGTCCCTGACGCGTTCGCGTAGTTTTCCCATCCTGGCCTTCCACGCATACGCGTCACTTGAAGTTCGCGCGATCCACACATACGCATGCCTCACGCATACGCGTCACATGCGACGCCCAATTGAACCACCTCAGCGCCTGATTTCAAATCATCCACCTCCCATATCCTAATTCTCTCTTGTTCTTTTATCTTTTTTCTTCTTCTTTCATCATATTAATTGCTTTTATGTCTCTCTCTGTTTGCAATCTTCTTTGCTTGAGGACAAGCAAACTTTTAAGTATGGCGTTGACGCTTCGCTTATGGCTTTTCTGTCTAGCACCAAAGGGAGAAGAATGTTCTTCATGAAGAAATGACATGACCACTAGCATAACTGAGGTGGTTGAGTTCCTTTCATTCTATTTCTCTTCCGTTCTTATTGTGTTGTCTTCTGTTTTCTATTGCTTTGATTGCTTGCATGATCTTTAGTACTTTTAGTTAAAAAAAATTTGTCTCATGTATTGCTCACTAAAGCTTGAATTCAAAAAAGAAGTGATGTATTGCATGAGAAATTGAGTTATATTTAAGAGTAGTCTTATTTACTTAAATGTGGTGGTATTATTTGTGATTTTGAATGCATGACATGAACAGTGCATATTTGAATTTGAATCAAAGGATGTTGATGTATAAGGAACAGGAATTTAGATAATTATTATGACTTCTCTAAAACAAACAAAAATTTAATCCTTGAAGCAAAAGAAACAGCAAAAGAAAAAGAAACTATAAAAGCAAGGTCCAAGGCTCTGAGCATCAATGACTAGGGAGGTCAGACATGATTAAAAGCTCAAAGAGTTGTTTCCCTAGTCATATGCTTGTGGTGTTTTTTGTGTCAAATAATCCTTGAGACAGAACACTTAGAGTTGAGACCAAGTGCGTTTAACAGAGTATGCCAAAGGCTTTGAGCACCACTGTCTGGGGGTAACTAAAAGAAAAATCAGAACTTAAAGAAAATTCCCCAGTTAAGTGCTTGTAGTGTTTCTGTGCCAAGTAACCTTCGAGACAAAACATTTAAAGTCACGGCTAGGCTTAAGGTGCAAAGCACCAAAGAAAAATAAAATAAAGAAAATCATGCTGTGTTTAAGGATTAAACTGAAGTATAAAGATCAGAGAATTCATAATATGATCCGGATTCTAATTCCGAATGACACTGACATTTCTCTGATTCAAAGGAGAATGAGATGCCAAAACTGTTCAAAATTACAATGAATAAACCCCATTTTAAGAATAGCCTTGAGCTTAATCGAACTCTCATTCTCATGCAAATTCACATCCTTAGCCTATATTAGTTTGGTTGCTTGAGCACAAACAATAATTCAAGTTTGGTGTTGTGATGCGTGAGCATCTTTCTCATCTTTTCCTAGTGAATTTGCATTTAAATTGTTAAGTTTAATCAAGAATTAATTGTCTTTTAGCCACTATGGATGCTACTTTGAGTCTTGTGCAATTCTGTTTATTTTAGGTAGCATTCAGCTGGATTTGATGGAGTTTCTGCAGCACAAGAATTAAAGGAGATGACAGCGAGGAGCGATGCATGCACGTACCTGACGCGTACGCGTGACACGCGAAGAAAACCACCGACACGTACGCGTGACTGACGCGTACGCGTGACATGCGCGACGTGCATAGAAAGCAGAAAACGTTTGGGGCGATTTTTGGGCCCAATTTTGGCACTCAAGTAAGGTGTGGATTATTTAATTGATTCTGATTCAAATTTGAATTTGAAAATAGGAAAAGATATTATCTTAATTTTAGAAAGTAGATTTTAAATTTATTAGTATTAGATATAAAAGGAATTAAATTCCATTCATACTAGCAGATTGGAACTCAGTACATTTTACCTGAATCCTTATTTTCTCTCTGAACCATGAGCAACTAATCCTCCATTGTTAAGGTTAGGAGCTCTGTCTATTTGTATGGATTGATTTTATTGCTTTTTCTATTTTAATTCATGTATGGATTTACAATTTAAGAATTATTTTCGCTCTTTATCTTATGAAATTTGGGTGGAACGGAAGTATGACCCTTTTTTTATTTGAGTTCTTGTATAACTTGGAAAAGCTCTTTACTTGAACAACAGCTTGAAAACACATTCTCCAAAATTTTAATTATCTGGACTTAACGGGATACGTGACATATAATCCTTTTATTTTTGGGTAATTAGAGTTTTTGTGGCATATAAATTGGAATTTGAACATCACCCTCTAATTGGAATTAATTGACCAAGAAATTGGCAGTTGATGAATTTTAGGGGAGACTAGAAAGGTTTAAGGAATTAGGGTCTAGTCACATATAGTTTTCCATAAATTAAATTCTACATGATTAAAATAGTTAGTAAGAAAAGTTAATCCGAAAAAATAGATAACTCTGAAACGTTAACTGCCCTCTCCATATTTTATTCCCAACCCATTTACTTTACTATTTTTAATTCTGTATGATTGTTTAATGCTCTTTGAACATCCAAACACTCTTTCCTGCGTGCCTAACTAAGTAAATCATTTAACCATTGTTGCTTAGTCCATCAATCCTCGTGGGATCGACCCTCACTCACCTGAGGTATTACTTGGTACGACCCGGTGCACTTGTCGGTTAGTTTGTGGATTGTAATTTCTGTACCACCCAGCACATGATTGCATTAATGAAACACGTACTTCACGATTTCTGAGGCCTCTTGGCCCATTTTGGAAGGCTGAAATGCTATTTTGGAGTGCTATATTAAGAAGAATTCAACACTTATCAAGGGGGGACACATTGGAGCTCACATACATAGTTTTTCCATAGTATTAGGAGTAGTATTAGTGTAGAGTAGAGAGCTCTCCTAGGGTTTATGTAGTTTTCTTGTACCATTTTATATCAAGCTTTGATCTCTGAATTTACTGCTTCAATTGTAAGTACTCTCAATTTCCTCTTTAATTAAAGCACTTTTATTTTCATTTCCTTTAGTTCAAGTTACTTTGTTTATATTGCAATTTTGTGTTTCTTGAAGTTTTGATCAATGGATTTTATGTTTCATGCTTCCTTTATTTTTGATTGCTTGTTTACATTTGGTTTTGTTGATAGTTGGTTATAGTTTTTTAATTTTTCTTGCAATTTTCCATACTTTACTTTGGTGCACATAAGGTGTTTGTGAAAATGCCAACTTTAGATTTTGAGTAGATTTTCATGCCTTGTCTTGTGGTTTGATTTCCTAGGATACTAGAGTCATAATGTTCTACATTTAGTGATAATTCTGGGGTAGTTAGTTGACTCTTGTTTCCATTTACGCTAGCCTTTTATCAACTAGTTTGGTAAGTTGGTTAGGACTTATGGATTAAGGTCAATTATGCTTGCTTGACTTACTCCTCGATGGTTGGGGTTAACTAGGCGAGATTGACTCATGATAATTATCATAGTTGTGGTTATGGCGATGATAGGATTCCTTAGATTCTCAATTCCTAAGTCGAGGCTCTTTTATGCATTTACGCATTTTCACTAGTTTTGATCTTGTTTGCTTTTACTTGCATTAATTACAAATTTTGAGCATTCCTTAGCTTCTTTTAATCCTTTGTTCTTTGATTTTGCTAAAACCTCTTTTTCCTCACAACCGAAAGCATATAACACTTCAATTGCATTCCTAGGGAGGACGACCCGAGGTTGAAGTACTCTCGATCTCAGTTATTTGATTTCAATTTAAACATTTGATTTGGGAATTAATTATTGGTCTAGACTATACTTTCAACGACGGAATTCTATTTTGTGAAAATCTAGATCGACGATAAATTCCTTAGCATCAGGAATCAGAAGGACCGGTGGTTGCATGAAGTTATTACTTGAATGCGGTAAAAGTGAATTGTAGTGGGGCAGAGTGCCAAGCATTTATCGTTTTGGCTGCAAATTTGTTAGGGAAAGAGGAAGGCTTAAATCGAATACCGATTGTGCAAGAGTTTCCCGAAGCTTTTTCTGGGATATACCCAAGTTTCCACCACAGAGAGAGATTGAATTTGCAATAAATTTAGTGCCGGGAGTCGGGACGGTGTCGATTGCACCATATCGGATGGAACCTTTGGAATTAGTAGAGTTAAAGAAGCAATTAGAAGAGTTGATAGAGAAGAGCTTCATTCGACCAAGTGTTTCTCCGTGGGGAGCGCCTGTGTTGCTAGTGAAAAAAAGGATGGAGGCATGAGGTTATGTGTTGATTACAGACAGTTGAATATTGTAATAGTGAAGAACAAATACCCTTTACCATGAATTGATGATCTGATGGACCAGTTACAAGGAGCTAGCGTGTTTTCAAAGATCGGCCTAAGGTCAAGTTACCATCAGATTAGAGTTAAAGAAGCTGACATTCCTAAGACGATGTTCTGAACTCGATATGGTCACCATGAATATGCGGTGATGTCTTTTGGGTTAACGAATGCCCCTGCTGTGTTCATGGATTTCATGAATCGGGTGTTTCGACCCTTTTTGGATAAATTTGTGGTAGTATTTATAGATGACATACTTGTGTATTCAAAAATCGAAGAGGATCATGAAGATCATTTGAGAGTTGTGTTGAAAATCTTGAAGGAGAGGAAATTATATGTGAAGCTTTCAAAATGTGAATTTTGGAAAAGAGAAGTAAAGTTCTTAGGTCACGTGGTAAGTAAGGATGGAATTACAGTGGATCCATCTAAGATTGAGGTAGTGACTGAGTGGAAGAAGCCGACGACTGGTGCAAAAAGTTGTGATCATCAATGGCGCCATCAACATGGTACGCTCAATTGAAATCTCAACTCTTTATCACAACTTCGCACAACTAACCAGCAAGTGCACTGGGTCATCCAAGTAAAAAACCTTACGCGAGTAAGGGTCGATCCCACGGAGATTGTTGGTATGAAGCAAGCTATGGTTACCTTGTAAATCTTAGTCAGGCAGATTCAAATGGTCATGAATGATTTATGAATAAAACATAAAACAAGGATAGAGATACTTATGTAATTCATTGGTGAGAATTTCAGATAAGCGTATGGAGATGCTTTGTCCCTTCCGTCTCTCTGCTTTCCTACTGTCTTCATCCAATCCTTCTTACTCCTTTCCATGGCAAGCTGTATGTTGGGCATCACCGTTGTCAGTGGCTACAATCCCGTCCTCTCAGTGAAAATGTTCAACGCACCCTGTCACGGCACGGCTAATCATCTGTCGGTTCTCAATCAGGTTGGAATAGAATCCATTGATTCTTTTGCGTCTGTCACTAACGCCCAGCCTTCAGGAGTTTGAAGCTCGTCACAGTCATTCAATCATTGAATCCTACTCAGAATACCACAGACAAGGTTTAGACCTTCCGGATTCTCTTGAATGTCGCCATCAATTTTAGTTTATACCACGAAGATTCTGGTTAAGGAATCCAAGAGATAAACATTCAAGCCTTGTTTGCTTGTAGAACGGGAGTGGTTGTCAGGCACGCATTCATAAGTGAGAATGATGATGAGCGTCACATAATCATCACATTCATCATGTTCTTGGGTACGAATGAATATCTTAGAATAAGAACAAGCTGAATTGAATAGAAGAACAATAGTAATTGTATTAATACTCGAGGTACAGCAGAGCTCCACACCTTAATCTATGGTTTGTAGAAACTCCACCGTTGAGAATACATAAGAACAAAAGTGATCATTGGCTTCGGCCCTAGAGAGGGAACCAGAAGAACCAAGATGATCTAAGAACTAGACATCCAAAGATGATCCTAAGATCGAAAAATGATCAAAAGATTTTTTTAAAATACAATAGCAAAAGGTCCTATTTGTAGAGAACTAGTAGCCTAGGGTTTACAAAGATGAGTAAATGACATAAAAATCCACTTCCGAGCCCACTTGGTGTGTGCTTGGGCTGAGCATTGAAGCTTTCTTGTGTAGAGACTTTTCTTGGAGTTAAACACCAGCTTTTATGCCAGTTTGGGCGTTTAACTCCCATTCTTGTGCCAGTTCCGGCGTTTAACGCCGGGCATTCTTGAGCTGATTTGGAACGCCAGTTTGGGCCATCAAATCTCGGGCAAAGTATGGACTATTATACATTGCTGGAAAGCCCAGGATGTCTACTTTCCAACGCCGTTAAGAGCGCGCCAATTGGGCTTCTGTAGCTCCAGAAAATCCACTTCGAGTGCACGGAGGTCAGAATCCAACAGCATCTGCAGTCCTTTTCAGCCTCTGAATCAGATTTTTGCTCAGGTCCCTCAATTTCAGCCAGAAAATACCTGAAATCACAAAAAAACACACAAACTCATAGTAAAGTCCAGAAAAGTGAATTTTAACTAAAAAACTAATAAAAATAGACTAAAAACTAACTAAAACATACTAAAAACATACTAAAAACAATGCCAAAAAGTGTATAAATTATCCGCTCATCACAACACCAAACTTAAATTGTTGCTTGTCCCCAAGCAACTGAAAATCAAATAAGATAAAAAGAAGAGAATATGCAATGAATTCCAAAAACATCTATGAAGATCAGTATTAATTAGATGAGCGGGGCTTTTAGCTTTTTGCCTCTGAATAGTTTTGGCATCTCACTTTATCCTTTGAAATTCAGAATGATTGGCTTCTATAGGAACTCAGAATCCAGATAGTGTTATTGATTCTCCTAGTTAAGTATGATGATTCTTGAACACAGCTACTTTATGAGTCTTGGCCGTGGCCCAAAGCACTCTGTCTTCTAGTATTACCACCGGATACATACATGCCACAGACACATAATTGGGTGAACCTTTTCAGATTGTGACTTAGCTTTGCTAGAGTCCCCAATTAGAGGTGTCCAGGGTTCTTAAGCACACTCTTTTTGCCTTGGATCACAACTTTATTTTTTTTTCTTTTTCTGTTTTTTTTTTCATTTTCTCTCTTTTCTCTTTTTTTTTGTATTCACTGCTTTTTCTTGCTTTAAGAATCATTTTTATGATTTTTCAGATCCTCAGTAACATGTCTCCTTTTTCATCATTCTTTTAAGGGCCAACATTCATGAACAACAAATTCAAAAGATATATGCACTGTGCAAGTGATGAGCGGATAATTTGTATACTTTTTGGCATTGTTTTTAGTATGTTTTTGATATCTTTTAGTTAGATTTTAGTATATTTTTATTAGTTTTTATTTAAAATTCACTTTTCTGGACTTTACTATGAGTTTGTGTGTTTTTCTGTGATTTCAGGTATTTTCTGGCTGAAATTGAGGGACTTGAGCAAAAATCTGATTCAGAGACCAAAAAGGACTGCAGATGCTGTTGGATTCTGACCTCCCTGCACTCGAAGTGGATTTTCTGGAGCTACAGAAGCCCAATTGGCGCTCTCTCAACGGCGTTGGAAAGTAGACATCCAGGGCTTTCCAGCAATATATAATAGTCCATACTTTATCCAAGATTTGATGGCCCAAACCCGCGAAGCAATCCGGCCTCAGAAATTCCAGCGTTAAACGCCGGAACAGGAATAAAAGTTGGAGTTAAACGCCCAAACTGGCATGGGAGCTGGCGTTTAACTCCAGAAAGGGTCTCTACACGAATTTCCTTGATTGCTCAGCCCAAGCACACACCAAGTGGGCCCGGAAGTGGATTTTTATTTCATTTACTCATCTATGTAATAGTTTTCTATAAGTAGGACCTTCTACTATTGTATGACAGGGAGTCGGAGAGACGACATCTAAGTAGCTATCTTTGTTTTATGCTATCTTAGACCTTTGGGAGGCTGGCCATTCGGCCATGCCTAACCTTTGTTCTTATGTATTTTCAACGGTGGAGTTTCTACACACCATAGATTAAGGGTGTGGAGCTCTGCTGTACCTCGAGTATTAATGCAATTACTATTGTTCTTCCATTCAACTCCGCTTGTTCTTTATCTAAGATATCACTTGTTCTTCAACCTATGAACAAGATGACTGACAACCATTCTTGTTCTACAAGCATTCAAGGCTTTAGTGAATATCTCTTGGATTTCTGATTGCATGATGCATGGTTGATCGCCTGACAACCGAGTGCTCGTCTGACAAACGAGCCAGCCATTCCATGAGATCAGAGTCTTCGTGGTATAGGCAAGAACTGATGGCGGCATTCAAGAGAATCCGGAAGGTCTAACCTTGTCTGTGGTGTTCTGAGTAGGATTCAATGACTGAATGACTGTGACGTGCTTCAAACCTGTAACCTACTGGGCGTTAGTGACAGACGCAAAAGAGTGATTCTATTCCGGTAGGGGAGGGAACCAAACCGGTGATTGGCGGCACTGTGACAGAGTGCTCTGCATTAGCTTTCACTGCGCGGATGGGAGGTAGCTGCTGACAACAGTGAGACCCTACACAAGTTTGCCATGGAAAGGAGTAAGAAGGATTGGATGAAGACTGTAGGAAAGCAGAGAGACGGAAGGGAAGGCATCTTCATACACTTGTCTGAAGCTCATACACCAATGATATACATAAGTATCTCTATCTTTACCTTTTCTGTTATTTTCGTTTATCATCATCATATACATTTGAGTCTGCCTGACTAAGATTTACAAGATGACCATAGCTTGCTTCAATACTAACAATCTCCGTGGGATCGACCCTTACTCACGTAAGGTTTTATTACTTGGACGACCCAGTACACTTGCTGGTTAGTTGTGCGAAGTTGTGTAATGCCATGGTATTAGGCGCACCAAGTTCTTGGAGCCATTACCGGGGATTATTTGAGTTGTGAAAAAGTATTGTTCACAATTTCGCGCACCAAGTTTTTGGCGCCGTTGCCGGGGAATTAAATGTCCTAACTACAGTTTCGCATTTGTTCCCTGCAATAACAGTGCCATATTTTGATCCGGCAACAGCACCAAGTTTTGGCGCCGTTGCCGGGGATTGTTCATGTTTGAGCAAGCTTGTGGTAACATCAGATGCCAAGATCCGGCAACAACATCAAGTTCTTGGTGTTATTGCCCGGGATTGTTTAGGCTGGACAACTAACGGTTCATCTTGTTGCTTAGATTAGGTATTTTTTTTTTCGAAATTCTTGAAGGTGAATTCTAGAGTTTCATGATGATTTGTTGAAATCTGGCTGGCTGAGAAGCCATGTCTAATCTGATTGGACCGAGGTTTCAACTTATCACCACAAGAGCTTGTTGATTTCGTATCAATCTTGCTCTTGGAGCAGTGATTTGCTAAGATTTGGCTGACCTTTGGTCATGTCTAGTGTTTTGGACCGAAGCTTTCCTTGGAAGCTTGGCTGGCTGTGAAGCCATGTCTAATTCCTGGACCGGAGTCTTAGACTAGCATTGCACTGATTCCTGGAATTCTCATTAAGAATTTTGATGCCTTTTTCCACTTAATTTTCGAAAAACACAAAAAATTTATAAAACCATAAAAAGACCAAAAAGATTTATGTTTCTTGTTTGAGTCTAGAGTCTCATCTTAAGTTTAGTGTCAAATGCATGTTTTTGTTATAATTTTCGAATTCATGCATATATTTCTTGTTTTGATCTTTGAATTCTATTGACTTGAAGTATTTGTGTGTCTCATATGCATTCTCATATTGTTAGTGTCAGTAGTGCACAAACTGCTAAGTTTGGTGTCTTGCATGCATTGTTATTTGATTCTTGTTGCATTTTGATTAATAGAAAAATCCAAAAATATTTTTAATTTGAGTCTTTTCAAGTCAATGATACAAGGAATTGAAGATTCAGAACCAACTGCAGAGGAATTATACAGAAAAAGCTGAGCATTCAAAAATGCCCAGTGAAGAAGGCAGACTGGCGTTTAAACGCCAGCCAGGGCACCTGGTTGGGCGTTTAACGCCCAAAAGGGGTGCATTTTGGGCGTTAAACGCCAGAATGTATACCATTCTGGGCGTTTAACGCCAGGATGGTGCCAGGGGGAAGATTTTGTTTTCAAAATCAATTTTTCTTAGTTTTTCAAATCAAATCTTTTTCAAATCAAATCTTTTCAATCAAATGTTTTCAAATTCAATTTCTTTCCTTTTAAAAAGATACTTACCAACAATTAATGATTTGATTGAACATCACAAGATTGTTGCCTTTTCTGTTGAGAGAGGTTTAAATGTTTCAATCATATCTTTTCTTGTTAGGCAAGTCATCAATTTTCAAAATCATATCTTTTCAAATTGTTTTCAAATCATATCTTTTAAAAATGTTTTCAAATCATATCTTCTCAATCACATCTTTTTTAAACCCATAACTTTTCAATTAAATCTTTTTAACCACATCTTTTTCAAAATAGTTCTCAATCAAATCTTTTTAATTTCTAATTTCAAAATCTTTTTCAAAAATCACTTTATCTCTTTTCCACTTTGATTTTTCGAAAATCAATTAACATTTTTCAAAATGTTTTCAAATTTTTTTAATTGAATTTTCGAAAATTCTCTTCCCTCCTTCCCACATCCTTCTATTTATGGAGTACTACTCCTTCTAAATGCACAATTCGAATTTTATCTATTAAAATTCGAATTCTCCTTCTCCTTCTTCTTACTATTTCTCTTTTCCTCTGACATTTCAAGGAATCTCTATACTGTGACATAGAGGATTCCACATTCTCTTCTTCTTTTTCTATTTCTTATGAGCAGAAGCAGAGACAAAGGCATTCTTGTTGAAGCTGATCCTGAACCTGAAAGGACCTTGAAGAGAAAGCTAAGAGAAGCCAAAGCACAACTCTCTTTAGAGGGCTTGACCGAATTCTTCAAGGGAGAAGACATGGCAGCCGAAAACAACAACAATGCCAACAATGCAAGGAAGGTGCTTGGTGACTTTACTGCACCTACTCCTGATTTCTATGGGAGAAGCATCTCAATCCCTGCCATTGGAGCAAACAACTTTGAGCTTAAGCCTCAATTAGTTTCTCTAATGCAACAGAATTGCAAGTTTCATGGACTTCCAATGGAAGATCCTCATCAGTTTTTAGCTGAGTTCTTGCAAATCTGTGACACAGTCAAGACTAATGGGGTTAACCCTGAGGTCTATAGACTGATGCTATTCCCTTTTGCTGTGAGAGACAGAGCTAGAATATGGTTGGACTCTCAACCTAAAGAAAGCCTGGACTCTTGGGAAAAGCTAGTCAATGCCTTCTTGGCAAAGTTCTTTCCTCCACAAAGATGGAGTAAGCTTAGAGTGGAAGTCCAAACCTTCAGACAGAAGGATGGAGAATCCCTCTATGAAGCTTGGGAAAGATACAAACAATTAATCAGAAGATGTCCATCTGACATGCTTTCTGAATGGAGCATCATAGGTATTTTCTATGATGGTCTCTCTGAACTATCCAAGATGTCTTTGGATAGCTCTGCAGGAGGATCTCTTCATTTGAAGAAGACGCCTGCAGAAGCTCAAGAACTGATTGAAATGGTTGCAAATAACCAATTCATGTACACTTCTGAGAGGAATCCTGTGAACAATGGGACTGGTCAGAAGAAAGGAGTTCTTGAGATTGATGCTCTGAATGCCATATTGGCTCAGAACAAAATATTGACTCAACAAGTCAATTTGATTTCTCAAAGTCTGTCTGGAATGCAAAATGCACCAAACAGTACTAAGGATGCTTCATCTGAGGAAGAAGCCTATGATCCTGAGAACCCTTCCATGGAAGAGGTGAATTACCTAGGAGAACCCTATGGTAATACCTATAATTCTTCATGGAGAAATCACCCAAACCTCTCATGGAAGAATCAAGAGAGACCTCAACAAGGTTTCAATAATAATGGTGGAAGAAACAGGCTTAGCAATAGCAAGCCTTTTCCATCATCTTCTCAGCAACAGACAGAGAGTTCTAAGCAGAATAATTCTGACTTAGCAACCATGGTCTCTGATCTAATAAAGACCACTCAAAGTTTCATGAATGAAACAAGATCCTCCATTAGAAACTTGGAAGGACAAGTGGGTCAGCTGAGCAAGAAAATTACTGAACTTCCTCCAAGCACTCTCCCAAGTAACACTGAAGAAAATCCAAAAGGAGAGTGCAAAGCCATCAATATGGCCGAATTCTGGGAGGAAGAAGAGGCAGTGAACGCCACTAAGGAAGACCTCAATGGGCGTGCACTGGCCTCCAGTGAGTTCCCCAATGAGGAACCTTGGGAATCTGAGGCTCAAACTGAGACCATAGAGATCCCCTTGGACTTACTACTGCCTTTCATGAGCTCTGATGAGTATTCTTCCTCTGAAGAGGATGAGTATGTCACTGAAGAGCAAGTTGCTAAATACCTTGGAGCAATCATGGAGCTAAATGACAAGTTATTTGGAAATGAGACTTGGGAAGATGAACCTCCCTTGCTCACCAAAGAACTGGATAACTTGTCTAGGCAGAAACTGCCTCAAAAGAGGCAGGATCCTGGGAAGTTTTCTATACCTTGTACCATAGGCACCATGACCTTCAAGAAGGCCTTGTGTGACTTAGGGTCAAGTGTGAACCTCATGCCCCTCTCTGTAATGGAGAAATTAGGGATCTTTGAGGTGCAAGCTGCAAAAATCTCACTAGAGATGGCAGACAACTCAAGAAAACAAGCCTATGGACTTGTAGAGGATGTTCTGGTTAAGGTTGAAGACCATTACATCCCTACTGATTTCATAGTCCTAGAGACTGGGAAGTGCATGGATGAATCCATCATCCTTGGCAGACCATTCCTAGCCACAGCAAAGGCTGTGATTGATGTTGATGGAGGAGAGTTGATCATTCAAGTGAATGAAGAATCCATGGTGTTTAAGGCCCAAGGATATCCCTCTATCATCATGGAGAAGAAGCATGAAGAGCTTCTCTCAAAACAGAGCCAAGCAGAGCCCCCATAGTCAAACTCTAAGTTTGGTGTTGGGAGGCCACAACCAAACTCTAAGTTTGGTGTTGAACCCCCACATTCAAACTCTAAGTTTGGTGTTGGGAAGGTCCAACACGGTTCTGAGCATTTCTGAGGCTCCATGAGAGACCTCTGTCAAGCTAGTGACAGTAAAGAAGCGCTTGTTGGGAGGCAACCCAATGATTTATAATTAATTATTTTCTTTTGTTATTTTATCTTTTTTGTAGGATGATGATCATAAGAAGTCATAAAAATAATGAAAAAAGCAAAAACAGAATGAAAAACAGGAAGAAAAACAGCACACCCTGGAGGAAGATGCTGCTGGCGTTCAAACGCCAGTCAGCCTAGCAGATGGGCGTTTAACGCCCAGTCTGGCACCTTTCTGGGCGTTTAACGCCAGAAAGGGGCACCAAACTGGCGTTAAACGCCAGTAAAGGTATAAAACCTGGCGTTAAACGCCAGGAATGGGCACCAGCCCGGCGTTTAACGCCAGAATTGGCCCAAAACGTGGATTTTGGTGCCAATTGGTGCAGGGATGCCTTTTCCTTGACACTACAGGATCTGTGGACCCCACAGGACCCTACTACAGGATCTGTGGACCCCACAGGACCCTACAATCACTCTCTCTTCTTCCCCCATTCACCAATCACCTCAACACCTCAACACCATTCACCAACCTCACACTTCAAACTCAAACCACTTTCCCTCCCAAACCCACCCTCAAATGACCGAACTTTCATCCCCCTCTCTCCTATATAAACCCCTCTTTACACCCTTCATTTCCACACAACCTAAACACCACTTCTTCCCCCTTTGGCCGAATACACCTCCATCTCCCTCTTCCTCATTTCTTCTTCTTCTACTCCCTTATTTCTTCTTTTGCTCGAGGACGAGCAAACATTTTAAGTTTGGTGTGGTAAAAGCGTTGCTTTTTCATTTTTCCATAACCATTATGGCACCAAAGGCCGGAGAAACCTCTAAAAAGAGGAAAGGGAAGGCAAAGGCTTCCACCTCCGAGTCATGGGAGATGGATAGATTCCTCTCAAAGGTGCATCAAGACCACTTCTATGAAGTTGTGGCCTTGAAGAAGGTGATCCCCGAAGTCCCTTTTTCACTCAAAAAGGGTGAATATCCGGAGATCCGCCATGAGATCCGAAGAAGAGGTTGGGAAGTACTTACCAACCCCATTCAACAAGTCGGAATCTTGATGGTTCAAGAGTTCTATGCCAATGCATGGATCACCAAGAACCATGACCAAAGTGTGAACCCGAATCCAAAGAATTATCTTACTATGGTTCGGGGGAAATACTTGGATTTCAGTCCGGAGAGTGTGAGGATGGCGTTCAACTTGCCCATGATGCAAGGAGATGAGCATCCTTACACTAGAAGGGTCAACTTTGATCAAAGGTTGGACCAAGTCCTCACAGTCATATGTGAAGAGGGCGCACAATGGAGGCAAGACTCAAGAGGAAAGCCGGTTCAATTAAGAAGGCATGACCTCAAGCCCGTAGCTAGAGGATGGTTAGAGTTCATACAACGCTCAATCATTCCCACTAGCAACCGTCCGAAGTGACCATAGACCGGGCCATCATGATCCATAGTATCATGATTAGAGAAGAAATAGAAGTTCATGAGGTTATAGCTCAAGAACTCTATAAAGTGGCGGACAAGACCTCCACTTTGGCAAGATTAGCCTTTCCTCACCTCATTTGTCACCTCTGTTATTCAGTTGGAGTTGACATAGAGGGAGACACCCCCATTGATGAGGACAAGCCCATCACTAACAAAGGATGGAGTACACAAGGGAGCCCTCTCATCATGAGATCCCTGAGACACCTCAAGGGATGCATTTTCCTCCATACAACTATTGGGAGCAACTGAACACCTCCCTAGGAGAATTGAGTTCCAACATGGGACAACTAAGGGTGGAGCACCAAGAACACTCCATCATCCTTCATGAGATTAGAGAAGATCAAAGAATCATGAGGGAGGAACAACAAAGACAAGGAAGAGACATTGAGGAGCTCAAGCACTCCATAGGACCTTCAAAAGCAAGGAAGAGCCGCCATCACTAAGGTGGACCCATTCCTTGATTTCCTTGTTCTTTATCTCTCTGTTTTTCGAATTCTATGCTTTATGTTATCCATGTTTGTGTCTTATGATCATTAGTGTCTTAGTGTCTATGCCTTAAAGTTATGAATGTCCTATGAATCCATCACCTTTCTTGAATAAAAATGTGCTTAATTGAAAAAGGAAGAATTGCATGAATTTTGAATTTTATAATAGTTTAATTATTTTGATGTGGTGGCAATATTTTTGTTCTCTGAATGTATGCTTAAACAGTGCATATGTATCTTGAATTTGTGGTTCATGAATGTTGGCTCTTGAAAGAATGATGAAAAAGGAGACATGTTACTGAGGATCTGAAAAATCAATAAAATGATTCTTGAAGCAAGAAAAAGCTATTCAAAAAAAAAAAATCGAAAAAAATCGAAAAAAGAAAGAAAAAGAAAGAATAAGAATTGTGATCCAAGGTAAATAAGAGTGTGCTTAAGAACCCTGGACACCTCTAATTGGGGACTTTAGCAAAGCTGAGTCACAATCTGAAAAGGTTCACCCAATTATGTGTCTGTGGCATGTATGTATCCGGTGGTAATACTGGAAGACAGAGTGCTTTGGGCCACAGCCAAGACTCAATAAATAGCTATGTTCAAGAATCATCATACTTCACTAGGAGAATCATTAACACTATCTGGACTCTGAGTTCCTAAAGAAGCCAACCATTCTGGATTTCAAAGGAGAGATTGAGATGCCAAAACTGTTCAGAAGCAAAAAGTTAAAAGCCCCGCTCATCTAATTAATACTGATCTTCACAGATGTTTTTGGAATTCATTGCATATTCTCTTCTTTTTATCTTATTTGATTTTCAGTTGCTTGAGGACAAGCAACAATTTAAGTTTGGTGTTGTGATGAGCGGATAATTTGTATACTTTTTGGCATTGTTTTTAGTATGTTTTTGATATCTTTTAGTTAGATTTTAGTATTTTTATTAGTTTTTATTTAAAATTCACTTTTCTGGACTTTACTATGAGTTTGTGTGTTTTTCTGTGATTTCAGGTATTTTCTGGCTGAAATTGAGGGACTTGAGCAAAAATCTGATTCAGAGACCAAAAAGGACTGCAGATGCTGTTGGATTCTGACCTCCCTGCACTCGAAGTGGATTTTCTGGAGCTACAGAAGCCCAATTGGCGCGCTCTCAACGGCGTTGGAAAGTAGACATCCAGGGCTTTCCAGCAATATATAATAGTCCATACTTTATCCAAGATTTGATGGCCCAAACCCGCGAAGAAATCCGGCCTCAGAAATTCCAGCGTTAAACGCCGGAACAGGAATAAAAGTTGGAGTTAAACGCCCAAACTGGCATGGGAGCTGGCGTTTAACTCCAGAAAGGGTCTCTACACGAATTTCCTTGATTGCTCAGCCCAAGCACACACCAAGTGGGCCCGGAAGTGGATTTTTATTTCATTTACTCATCTATGTAATAGTTTTCTATAAGTAGGACCTTCTACTATTGTATGACAGGGAGTCGGAGAGACGACATCTAAGTAGCTATCTTTGTTTTATGCTATCTTAGACCTTTGGGAGGCTGGCCATTCGGCCATGCCTAACCTTTGTTCTTATGTATTTTCAACGGTGGAGTTTCTACACACCATAGATTAAGGGTGTGGAGCTCTGCTGTACCTCGAGTATTAATGCAATTACTATTGTTCTTCCATTCAACTCCGCTTGTTCTTTATCTAAGATATCACTTGTTCTTCAACCTATGAACAAGATGACTGACAACCATTCTTGTTCTACAAGCATTCAAGGCTTTAGTGAATATCTCTTGGATTTCTGATTGCATGATGCATGGTTGATCGCCTGACAACCGAGTGCTCGTCTGACAAACGAGCCAGCCATTCCATGAGATCAGAGTCTTCGTGGTATAGGCAAGAACTGATGGCGGCATTCAAGAGAATCCGGAAGGTCTAACCTTGTCTGTGGTGTTCTGAGTAGGATTCAATGACTGAATGACTGTGACATGCTTCAAACCTGTAACCTACTGGGCGTTAGTGACAGACGCAAAAGAGTGATTCTATTCCGGTAGGGGAGGGAACCAAACCGGTGATTGGCGGCACTGTGACAGAGTGCTCTGCATTAGCTTTCACTGCGCGGATGGGAGGTAGCTGCTGACAACAGTGAGACCCTACACAAGTTTGCCATGGAAAGGAGTAAGAAGGATTGGATGAAGACTGTAGGAAAGCAGAGAGACGGAAGGGAAGGCATCTTCATACACTTGTCTGAAGCTCATACACCAATGATATACATAAGTATCTCTATCTTTACCTTTTCTGTTATTTTCGTTTATCATCATCATATACATTTGAGTCTGCCTGACTAAGATTTACAAGATGACCATAGCTTGCTTCAATACTAACAATCTCCGTGGGATCGACCCTTACTCACGTAAGGTTTTATTACTTGGACGACCCAGTACACTTGCTGGTTAGTTGTGCGAAGTTGTGTAATGCCATGGTATTAGGCGCACCAAGTTCTTAGAGCCATTACCGGGGATTATTTGAGTTGTGAAAAAGTATTGTTCACAATTTCGCGCACCAGCAAGCATACATTCAGAAGTCAAAGTATTGCCACCACATCAAAATAATTAATCTATTATAAAATTCAAAATTCATGCAATTCTTCTCTTTTTCATTTAAGAACATTTTTTCATTTAAGAAAGGTGATGGATTCATAGGACATTCATAGCTTTAAGGCATAGACACTAAGACACTAATGATCATGAGACAAAAACATAGATAAACATAAGCACAAAAATTCGAAAAACAGGAAAATAAAGAACAAGGAGATTAAAGAACGGGTCCACCTTAGTGATGGCGGCTTGTTCTTCCTCTTGAAGATCTTATGGAGTGCTTGAGCTCCTCAATATCTCTTCCTTGCCTTTGTTGCTCCTCTCTCATGATTCTAATTTCATGGAGGAGAATGGAATGTTCTTGGTGTTCCACCCTTAGTTGTCCCATATTGAAACTCAATTTTCCTAGGGAGGTGTTGATTTGCTCCCAATAGTTTTGTAGAGGAAAGTGCATCCCTTGAGGCATCTCAGGGATTTCATGATGAGTGGGATCTCTTGTTTGCTCCATCCTTTTCTTAGTGATGGGCTTGTCCTCATCAATGGGGATGTCTCCCTCTATGTCAATTCCAACTGAATAACAGAGGTGACAAATGAGATGAGGAAAGGCTAACCTTGCCAAGGTAGAGGACTTGTCCGCCACCTTATAAAGTTCTTGGGCTATAACCTCATGAACTTCTACTTCCTCTCCAATCATGATGCTATGAATCATGATGGCCCAGTCTATAGTAACTTCGGACCGGTTGCTAGTGGGAATGATTGAGCGTTGGATAAACTCCAACCATCCCCTAGCCACGGGCTTGAGGTCATGCCTTCTTAGTTGAACCGGCTTCCCTCTTGAATCTCTCTTCCATTGAGTGTCCTCTTCACAAATGTCTATGAGGACTTGGTCTAACCTTTGATCAAAGTTGACCCTTCTAGTGTAAGGGTGTTCATCTCCTTGCATCATAGGCAAGTTGAATGCCAACCTTACATTTTCCGGACTAAAATCTAAGCATTTTCCCTGAACCATTGTAAGCCAATTCTTTGGGTTCGGATTCACACTTTGATCATGGTTCTTGGTGATCCATGCATTGGCATAGAACTCTTGAACCATTAAGATTCTGACTTGTTGAATGGGGTTGGTAAGAACTTCCCAACCTCTTCTTCGAATCTCATGTCGGATCTCCGGATATTCACTCTTTTTGAGTTTGAAAGGGACCTCGGGGATCACCTCCTTCAAGGCCACAACTTCATAGAAGTGGTCTTGATGCACCCTTGAGATGAATCTCTCCATCTCTCATGACTCGGAGGTGGAAGCTTTTGCCTTCCCTTTCCTCTTTCTAGAGGTTTCTCCGGCCTTGGATGCCATAAATGGTTATGGAAAAACAAAAAGCAATGCTTTTACCACACCAAACTTAGAAGGTTTTCTCGTCCTCGAGCAAAAGAAGAAAGAAGAGAGTAGAAGAAGAAGAAATAGAGGAGATGGAGATGGCTTTGTGGTTTGGCCAAAGGGGGAGAAGTAGTGTTTAGGGTGTGTGAAAATGAAGGAGTGAAGATGGGTTTATATAGGGGTGGAGAGAGGGGTAGGGTTCGGCTATGGGAGGGTGGGTTTGGGAGGAAAAGTGGTTTGAATTTGAATGGTGAGGTAGGTGGGGTTTTATGAAGAATGTATGTGAGTGGTGAAGAGAAAGATGGGATTTGATAGGTGAGGGGTTTTTGGGGAAGAATGGTTGAGGTGATTGGTGAATGGGTGAAGAAGAGAGAGGGTGGTGGGGTAGGTGGGGATCCTGTGGGGTCCACAGATCCTGAGGTGTCAAGGAAAAGTCATCCCTGCACCAAGTGGCGAGCGAAAGTGCTCTCTATGCCAATTTTGGCGTTAAACGCCGGGCTGGTGCCCCTTTCTGGCGTTTAACGCCAGCTTCTTGCCCTTTCCTGGCGTTTAACGCCAGTCTGGTGCCCCTTTCTGGCGTTAAACGCCCAGAATGGTGCCAGACTGGGCGTTAAACGCCCATTTGCTACCCTTACTGGCGTTTAAACGCCAACAAGGTCTTCCTCCAGGGTGTGCTGTTTTTCTTTCTGTTTTCATTCTGTTTTTGCTTTTTCAATTAATTTTGTGACTTTCCATGATCATCAACCTACAAAAAACATAAAATAACAAAGAAAAATAGATAAATATAACATTGGGTTGCCTCCCAACAAGCGCTTCTTTAATGTCAGTAGCTTGATAGTGGGTCCTCATGGAGCCTCACAAATGCTCAGAGCAATGTTGGAACCTCCCAACACCAAACTTAGAGTTTGAATGTGGGGGTTCAACACCAGACTTAGAAGTTGGTTGTGGCCTCCCAACACCAAACTTAGAGTTTGACTGTGGAGGCTCTGTTTGGCTCTGTTTTGAGAGAAGCTCTTCATGCTTCCTCTCTATGGTAACAGAGGGATATCCTTGAGTCTTAAACACAAAGGATTCTTCATTCACTTGAATGATCAATTCTCTTCTGTCAACATCAATCACAGCCTTTGCTGTGGCTAGGAAGGGTCTGCCAAGGATGATGGATTCATCCATGCACTTTCCAGTTTCTAGGACTATGAAATCAGTAGGGATGTAATGGTCTTCAACCTTTACCAAAACATCCTCTACAAGTTCATAAGCTTGTTTTCTTGAATTGTCTGCCATCTCTAGTGAGATTCTTGCAGCTTGCACCTCAAAGATCCCTAGCTTCTCCATTACAGAGAGAGGCATGAGGTTTATACTTGACCCTAGGTCACACAGAGCCTTCTTAAAGGTCATGGTGCCTATGGTACAAGGTATTGAAAACTTCCCAGGATCTTGTCTCTTTTGAGGTAATTTTTGCCTAGACAAGTCATCCAGTTCTTTCGTGAGCAAAGGGGGTTCATCCTCCCAAGTATCATTACCAAATAACTTGTCATTTAGCTTCATGATTGCTCCAATGTATTTAGCAACTTGCTCTTCAGTGACATATTCATCCTCTTCAGAGGAAGAATACTCATCAGAGCTCATGAATGGCAGAAGTGAATCCAATGGGATCTCTATGGTCTCAGTGTGAGCCTCAGATTCCCATGGTTCCTCATTGGGGAACTCATTGGAGGCCAGTGGACGTCCACTGAGGTCTTCCTCAGTGGCGATCACTGCCTCTTCCTCCTCTCCAAGTTCAGCCATGTAGGTCATGTTAATGGCCTTGCATTCTTCTTTTGGATTCTCTTCTGTATTGCTTGGAAGAGTACTATGAGGGAGTTCAGTAATTTTCTTACTCAGCTGTCCCACTTGTGCCTCTAAATTCCTAATGGAGGACCTTATTTCAGTCATGAAACTTTGAGTGGTTTTGATTAGATCAGAGACCATGGTTGCTAAGTCAGAATGGCTCTGCTTAGAATTCTCTGTCTGTTGCTGAGAAGATGATGAAAAAGGCTTGCCATTGGTAAACCTGTTTCTTCCACCATTATTGTTGTTGAAACCTTGTTGAGGTCTCTGTTGATCCTTCCATGAGAGATTTGGATGATTTCTCCATGAAGAATTATAGGTGTTTCCATAGGGTTCTCCCATGTAATTCACCTCTTCCATTGAAGGGTTCTCAGGATCATAAGCTTCTTTTTCAGATGAAGCGTCCTTAGTACTGCCTGGTGCAGCTTGCATTCCAGACAGACTTTGAGAAATCATATTGACTTGTTGAGTCAATATTTTGTTCTGAGCCAATATGGCATTCAGAGTATCAATCTCAAGAACTCCTTTCTTCTGATTTGTCCCATTGTTCACAGGATTCCTTTCAGAAGTGTACATGAATTGGTTATTTGCAACCATTTCAATGAGTTCTTGAGCTTCTGCAGGCGTCTTCTTCAGATGAAGAGATCCTCCAGCAGAGCTATCCAATGACATCTTGGACAGTTCAGACAGACCATCATAGAAGATACCTATGATGCTCCATTCAGAAAGCATGTCAGAGGGACACTTTCTGATCAATTGTTTGTATCTTTCCCAAACTTCATAGAGGGATTCTCCTTCCTTCTGTCTGAAGGTTTGGACTTCCACTCTAAGCTTACTCAATTTTTGAGGTGGAAAGAACTTTGCCAAGAAGGCATTGACTAGCTTTTCCCAAGAGTTCAGGCTTTCTTTAGGTTGTGAATCCAACCATATCCTAGCTCTGTCTCTTACAGCAAAAGGGAATAGCATAAGTCTTTAGACCTTAGGGTCAACCCCATTGGTCTTGACAGTGTCACAGATTTGCAAGAATTCAGCTAAAAACTGATGAGGATCTTCCAATGGAAGTCCATGGTACTTGCAATTCTGTTACATTAGAGAAACTAATTGAGGCTTAAGCTCAAAGTTGTTTGCTCCAATGGCAGGGATAGAGATGCTTCTCCCATAGAAGTCGGGAGTAGGTGCAGTAAAGTCACCCAGCACCTTCCTTGCATTGTTGGCATTGCTGTTGTTTTCGGCTGCCATGGATTCTTCTTCTTTGAAGATTTCTGTTAAGTCCTCTACAGAGAGTTGTGCTTTAGCTTCTCTTAGCTTTCGCTTCAAGGTCCTTTCAGGTTCAGGGTCAGCCTCAACAAGAATGCTTTTGTCTTTGCTCTTGCTCATATGAAAGAGAAGAAAACAAGAAAATATGGAATCCTCTATGTCACAGTATAGAGATTCCTTGAGGTGTCAGAGGAAAAGAAAAATAGAAGGAAGAGGTAGAAGAATTCGAACTTATCAAGAAAGATGGAGTTCGAATTGTGCATTGAGGAGTAGTGTTAGTCCAAAAATAGAAGGATGTGAGAAGAGGGGAAGAAATTTTCGAAAATAAATTAAAAAGATTTTAAAAACATTTTGAAAAATACTAATTGATTTTCGAAAACTAAGAGTGGAAAAGAAATCAAGTGATTTTTGAAAAAGATTTTGAAATTAGAAATCAAAAAGATATGATTGAAAACTATTTTGAAAAAGATGTGAGAAAAATATATGATTGAAAAGATATAGTTTTAAAAAGATATGATTGAGAAGATATGATTTGAAAAACAATTTAAAAAGATTTGATTTTAAAAAATTAATGACTTGGCTAACAAGAAAAGATATGATTCAAACATTAGACCTACTTTCTCAACAGAAAAGGCAACATACTTGAAATGTTGAATCAAATCATTAATTGTTAGCAAGTATCTTTGAAAATGAAAAGAAATTGATTTTGAAAAAGATTTGATTGAAAAGATTTGATTTGAAAAAGATTTGATTTTGAAAAGATTTTGAAAACTTGAAAAAAATTTGAATTGAAAACAAAATCTCCCCTCTTGTGCCATCCTGGCGTTAAACGCCCAGAATGGTGCACATTCTGGTGTTTAATGCCCAAAGCTCTACCCTTTTGCCTGGCTGGCGTTTAAACGCCAGTTTGCCTTCCTCACTGGGCGTTTTGAACGTCCAGCTTTTTCTGTATAATTCCTCTGCTGTATATTCTGAATCTTCAATTCTCTGTGTTATTGACTTGAAAAGACACAAATTAAAAATTTTTTTGGATTTTTAATAATGAGGAATAATCAAAATGCAACTAAAATCAAATAACAATGCATGCAAGACACCAAACTTAGTAGTTTGTATACTACTGGCACTAACAAAATGAGAATGCATATAACAAAACACTCAAGTCAAGAGAATTCAAAGATTAGAGCAAGAAAATCATCAAGAACATCTTGAAGATCACTTAAGACACATGAATGAATGCAAGAAGAACAGAAACATGCAATTGACACCAAACTTAACATGAGACACTAGACTCAACAAGAAACATAAAATATTTTTGGTTTTTATGATTTTGTAATTTTTTTGGATTTTTCAAAAATTAAGTGGAAAAGAAAATAAAGATATCAAAATTCTTAATGAGAATTCCAGGAATCATGCAATGTTAGTCTAAAGCTTCAGTCTAAAGGAATTAGACATGGCTAGCCAAGCTTCAGCAGGACATTGCATTCAAGAGCTAAATTGATGAGAATCAATCAGCTTTGGTGATGATAAGAACATCACCTTGAAACACTTGAATTCATTCTTAAGAATTCTGAAGATAAATACCTAATCTAAGCAACAAGATGAACCGTCAGTTGTCCAAACTCAACAATCCCCGGCAACGGCACCAAAAACTTGGTGCACGAAATTGTGATCATCAATGGCGCCATCAACATGGTACGCTCAATTGAAATCTCAACTCTTTATCACAACTTCGCACAACTAACCAGCAAGTGCACTGGGTCGTCCAAGTAATAAACCTTACGCGAGTAAGAGTCGATCCCACGGAGATTGTTGGTATGAAGCAAGCTATGGTTATCTTGTAAATCTTAGTCAGGCAGATTCAAATGGTCATGAATGATTTATGAATAAAACATAAAACAAGGATAGAGATACTTATGTAATTCATTGGTGAGAATTTCAGATAAGCGTATGGAGATGCTTTGTCCCTTCCGTCTCTCTGCTTTCCTACTGTCTTCATCCAATCCTTCTTACTCCTTTCCATGGCAAGCTATATGTTGGGCATCACCGTTGTCAGTGGCTACAATCCCGTCCTCTCAGTGAAAATGTTCAACGCACCCTGTCATGGCACGGCTAATCATCTGTCGGTTCTCAATCAGGTTGGAATAGAATCCATTGATTCTTTTGCGTCTGTCACTAACGCCCAGCCTTCAGGAGTTTGAAGCTCGTCACAGTCATTCAATCATTGAATCCTACTCAGAATACCACAGACAAGGTTTAGACCTTCCGGATTCTCTTGAATGCCGCCATCAATTCTAGCTTATACCACGAAGATTCTGGTTAAGGAATCCAAGAGATAAACATTCAAGCCTTGTTTGCTTGTAGAACGGGAGTGGTTGTCAGGCACGCGTTCATAAGTGAGAATGATGATGAGCGTCACATAATCATCACATTCATCATGTTCTTGGGTACGAATGAATATCTTAGAATAAGAACAAGCTGAATTGAATAGAAGAACAATAGTAATTGCATTAATACTCGAGGTACAGCAGAGCTCCACACCTTAATCTATGGTGTGTAGAAACTCCACCGTTGAGAATACATAAGAACAAAAGTGATCATTGGCTTCGGCCCTAGAGAGGGAACCAGAAGAACCAAGATGATCTAAGAACTAGACATCCAAAGATGATCCTAAGATCGAAAAATGATCAAAAGATTTTTTTAAAATACAATAGCAAAAGGTCCTATTTGTAGAGAACTAGTAGCCTAGGGTTTACAAAGATGAGTAAATGACATAAAAATCCACTTCCGGGCCCACTTGGTGTGTGCTTGGGCTGAGCATTGAAGCTTTCTTGTGTAGAGACTTTTCTTGGAGTTAAACACCAGCTTTTATGCCAGTTTGGGCGTTTAACTCCCATTCTTGTGCCAGTTCTGGCGTTTAACGCCGGGCATTCTTGAGCTGATTTGGAACGCCAGTTTGAGCCATCAAATCTCGGGCAAAGTATAAACTATTATACATTGCTGGAAAGCCCAGGATGTCTACTTTCCAACGCCGTTAAGAGCGCGCCAATTGGGCTTCTGTAGCTCCAGAAAATCCACTTCGAGTGCACGGAGGTTAGAATCCAACAGCATCTGCAGTCCTTTTCAGCCTCTGAATCAGATTTTTGCTCAGGTCTCTCAATTTCAGCCAGAAAATACCTGAAATCACAAAAAAACACACAAACTCATAGTAAAGTCCAGAAAAGTGAATTTTAACTAAAAAACTAATAAAAATATACTAAAAACTAACTAAAATATACTAAAAACATACTAAAAACAATGCCAAAAAGGTAATAAATTATCCGCTCATCAACGACCGTAACTGAGATCAAAATTTTCTTAGGATTTGCTTGATACTATAGGAGGTTCATTAAAGGATTTTCACAAATTGCCTTGCTGATGACAAAGTTGACGCAGAAGGAAGTTCCATTTGTGTGGACTCCGGAGTACGAAGAGAGTTTTAGACCTTGAAAAAAAGATTAACTTCAGTACTAGTAAACCGAATGAACCGTTTGAAATTTATTGCAATGCATCACTAAAAGGTTTAGGTTGCATGTTGATGCAACATCATAACGTGGTGGCTTGTGCCTCATAGCAACTAAGGCCGCATGAAGTGAATTATTCGACGTATGACTTGGAGTTAGCAGCTGTGGTGTTTGCTTTAAAGATATGGAGGCACTATTTGTACAGGGTAAAGTTTAGTGTCTTCTCCGACAACAAGAGTTTGAAGTATGTTTTTTATAAAAAAAGAGTTGAATATGAGGCAGAGAATGTGGATAGAGTTGATGAAAGACTATGATTTTTACTTGAATTATCATCCCAGAAAGGTGAATGTGGTGGTGGATGCCTTGAGTAGGAAGTCTTTGAGTGTGGCATTGATGATGCTCAAGGAAGAGGAATTGTTAAGTAAGTTTGCGAGTTTAAGGTTAGAAGTGGAGGATGTGGCCGAAGGTGTGGGTTTGAACCATTTGCATATCACGAGTGACTTTAAAACTGAGATTAAGAAATCACAAGAGAGTGAAGAGTTACAAAAAATGTTAAAGATTGTGGGACAAGGAAAACAGGAAGAGATTAAAATGGAACAGGAAGGAATTTGGAGGTACAAGAAGAGAATTTGCGTACTGTTCTGAGGGTAACCTGAAACTGTAGGTCGATCTCGGTCGATATCTTCTGTGCTGGTTGGAGATGACGTGTCCGACGTGTAGGTGGTGACCAGAGCTACCACGTCCGATTTGTTGGACTATCAATGCTGTTGATCCTTTGTCACCGGAGGGTGGTGGTACCTGCAAGAGACTCCGATGCTTAAGTTAGCAAGGGTATTAAACAGGTTTTTTGTAGAATCAGAGTATGAGTTATACTTGGGTGCTCCAGTGTATTTATAATGGTGTAGAGCGACCTTCTTAGATAAGATAAGTTTAGTTATCTCATCTTATCTTTATCTTTCGAGTGAGGTCATCTTATCTTTCAAGGGAACCGCCCTTCTCTCTGTAGGCTTGGGCTGCCTTTGGATTTGGGTCGTGTTTCTCTATTTGGGCCCTTTTCTGGGCTTTCTTGGCAATTTGGTCGAGCTCTTTGAGAAGAGTTCAGATAGTCTGACCTGAAGAGGTCTGTCGCTTTATCGTCGAGCATCCCGGGTCGAACAGCTTGACCCAGGGTATGAACAGTGCCCCTGCTCGAGCTCGGTCTTTATTTTAGAGGTCGAGTCTTAGTTTTGGGACTTCGAACCTTCTCGGGTGAAGCCGAACTCGAGCATTTTGTCGATTTTATCTTTGTAGAGTTCCTTTTTGAATGCGGAACGTTTCTTCTTTCGTTTCCTCTGAAAGCGCGCGCTTTTGTATTAGGATCCTAGCCTTGGGAATGCGCGAGGGTTTTAATGCTCTCATTAATTGGTTTTTGATGCTCCATTTCTCTTGGCTTTTATTTTGAATTTTATTCTCAGAAAACGGTTTTCTCTTCTCTTGCTTTTTTGCTGTAACTTCCCTTTTCTTTCTCCCCTTCTATTTTGGTCTGAAAACTTGCATTTTTTTGCGTTTCTCTTATGACGTCGCTTGGTAATTATTAATGCTTTTGTTTTGAGGAACGTCTTTCATCGCTTCGTCTTTCAGCCTTTCAATGCTTTTCTCCTTTCTCCAGGTTGGTTCTACTTTCTGCTCCCTTACTTCTTTCGTTGCTTTGCCTTTGATTTTTTATAAAGCTTTGATTTTTGCTTAAATACATGCTAGGAAGTTTGATTCTCTTCGTATCACTGTGCGCCTGCTTGTTTATTGTTCGGGGGTTTTTCTTGCTTTTGAAATGGTCCCTCTGTATTCTAGGGTTCATACTGCTTGTTTTTCTTCTTTTGCGAACTGCATGAACCTGCTTATTTTCCCGGAAGATTTCTCCTTTGATGTTTTTCATCATGCTAATAGATTTCTTTGCCAATAAATCTCGTAAAAGAACTTTTTCTTTTGATGGCTCGTTTTCATTTTCTTCGCGTTGTTTTGCTTTTTGTTTATTGATAAGCTAAGACTGTGAATTTGGAAGGTATCTATTTTTATGGCTTTCTGGGGTAATGACTTTCTTTTTTGGGATGTTGCTTTTTGAGAAAGGGTTTCTCTCTGTCGTTGCTGCGAGTTTTGTTGGGACGTTTAGTCTTGTAGATTTTCCTGAATCCTTGTTCCCTAATTGCCTCCAAAGGATGCCCCTGGATCTTTTTAGTGTGGGTCCTGGGGTTTCCTTTTGCTGTTTGTACTGTGCTGGACTATGCTAGCTGAGTTGTTTTGATTTCGTCCGAGATATTTTTCAGTAATCCAATCTCCTTTTCTTGTTTGTAGGACTAGTTGGCCATGTCTTCTCGCAAAAATATTGTAGAGACGTCTTTTAAGGTCCCTGAGGGGATGTCCGATTGGTTGGACTCCCTTGTTTTGATGTGTGTTTCTGTGGTAAATGCTGAATTCTGTGTGGAGCTTAGGAAACATCACTATCTCTGTAAGAGTAGAGATCAAGAGAGGAATCATGAATTGGTGGCAACTGACTCGGAGGAGAGGGTTTGCTTCCCTGTCCCGACCCAGGGGGAGCGCCCTTTCTTTTATGCTTATGACTATTTTTTCAGCCAGTTGGACTTCACTCTTCCTTTTACTTCGTTTGAGACCGACTTGTTGTGGTCGTGTAATATAGCTCCATCCCAGCTTCATCCAAACTCCTGGGGCTTTATTAAGATTTTTCAGCTTCTTTGCCAAGAATTGAATGTTACCCCTTCTCAAACTCTTTTCCTTTATTTGTTTGTTTTAACTAAGCCCGGTATTTCTTCAAAAAAGAAAGCCTCGTGGGTTTCTTTTAGATCTGCACAAAGACATAAGGTTTTTACCATGTATGACGAGTCCTTTAGGGACTTCAAGAATTATTTCTTCAAGGTTCGAGCTGTTGAGGGAGCTCACCCCTTTTTTCTGGAAGCGAATGGTGAGCCATCCTTCCCTCTGCATTGGCAGCAAAATGTAGTAGTATCCTGATATACGTGGGAAATGCTCGACGAGATTGAGCATGCCTTTGTAATAGTTTTGGAGGACCTTTGGGGGGAACCTGCTCATCTGGATACTAAAAAATCTTTAGGGGACCCCTCCCTCGTCCGAGCTGCATTGGGTATTTACTTGATATATATTGTTTCTTGTTTTTGTTTTCTCCTTCCTTCCAGTCTGTAAAACTGTTGTTTTTCATCTTTCAGAGATGGCCAAGAATAATGATGCAATGAAGGTTTTCAAAAAGGCAAAAAAGCTACTGCAGCTCAAAACACCTCGTCCCGGGCGGATAGGGAAGGGTCCTCTCAGGTCTCACTGAAGCCGTCTGTGCCGAGTTCCCCTAGCCCGAGGAGAATGATCCCTACTCCTCAGGTTCGTTTAGTGGATCCTCTACAGTCTTCTACTGCTGCTGTGGTTTCTTCTATGGCCGTCCCTCCTTCCAAAAGGCCTCGAACCGTTGAACCTTTCAATCTGGATGCGCCTGATTTTGACTCCATTGGCTTTGTTGACCAGCAGATTGCTCCTTATGGTGCCCTCTCCATGGATGATGTTTCTCTCCTTCATCACTTAGATTTTATAACTCGAAGTAGCATTAAGATGGCACATATGGGAGCTGCCCTGTACCGAACTGCCCAAAATCTTCCTCTGCATGCTACCAAGGCCTTTTTGGAGGAAGCTAAGCGAGAGTTCAACCGGATGAAGGGTCTGAAGGAGGAGCTCAAAACAAAAGTGACCAAACTGGAGAAGGAGCTGGAGGGAGAGAAGGCTAGCTCCCTTGCCTTGGCGGCTTCTGGGCGGTTGGCTGAGGACACAGCATTGAAGCACAAAGAAAGCTACATCACGACCTACCGGGAAATGATGCATCTTAGAGAGGAGTTAGAGTCGGCCCGGGTTGATTATTCCGAGCTCCAAGGTCACCTTGTAGGCAGCGTAAATGCTGCTTATGAGAACCTGAAGAAGCAGGTTCGGGTTCTTGCGCCGGAGGTCGACCTTGCTCTATTTAGTTTGGATAATGTTGTGAAGGATGGCAAGATTGTCCCTGACGATCCTGATGATGATGATGTTGGGCCTCCCTCTAAGCCTGTCGTCAAAACTTCTGTTGTGCCGACTTCTTCAGCTCCTTCCTCTGTGGCTGCTCATCCCGAATTAGATCCTGATTGCCAAATCTTGAATCGGGATGACGGGACAATGAATGCAGTGCCTCTCCAGACTCGCCCTCCTTCACCCCGCGTTAATGCTGTCGAGAAGCCTTCGGGTGTTTAACTAAATTTTCAAATTGCTTGTGTAGATAGCCCAGCTTGTGGGCTTTTGAACTCTTTATTTTGTTTGCTGACTGTTAACACTCTTTTAGTTGCTTGTTCAGCAACTTTATTTTGAAAAACAAAGTAGTTTCCAAGCTTTTTGGGCTGATTTTGGTGGCCTCTGAAGCTTGCTATGATTATAACTTTGTGTTTTTTATATCATGTCTGTCTGCACTCGTCTTGGTACCTTTCTAGGCTTTGGGAGTGCTGGAACTTTTTCTGACCTCTTTGGATTGGCTTGATTCCTTTGCCTGATGTTATTTCCAGCAATTCATTTTGTTTGGACTTTGTTCAGGTCTTTATTAGGAATTACTTTATATAACACTAAGGTTGCCAATTTTGTCCAAGTTGTTGTTAGTAACCCTCTTTTTTGGACCTTGTTTAGGTATCTTTCATGGGTTACTTTTGTAGCTTTATGTTTTGGGCAGACTTCATCATGCCGGTCTCTTCTAAGTCATTTTTGTAATCCTCTTTTTTGGAACTCGTTCAGGTCTCTTTCAGGGATTACTTTTATAACTTTATGCTTTGGGCTGACTTCGTCACATCGAGCCCTTCTAAGTTATTTTGTAATCCTCTTTCTTGGACCTTGTTCCGGTCTCTTTCAAGGATTACTTTTATAACTTTATGCTTTGGGTAGACTTCATCACGTCGGGCCCTTCTAAGTTATTTTGTAATCCTCTTTCTTGGACCTTGTTCAGGTCTCTTTCAGGGATTACTTTTATAACTTTATGCTTTGGGCCAACTTTATTACGTCGGGCCCTTCTAAGTTATAATAATCCTCTTTTATAGGGCTGGCCAGACCTCTTTCCAGGGCTTTACTTATAACTTTGGTTATTGCGACTGGTCCAACTTCTTTATGTCGGCCAGCCTTTAAGTTATTTTTTAGCAATCCATTTTATTAGGACCTCGTCAGGTCCTTTCTATGGATCACTTTCTATAACTTCTTGCATTATTCTGTTTTCATCTTTGCCGATTTTGTAGAGATTGGGTTTAACCCTCATTTGGTCGACCTTTTAATGAATTTGGTTTTCATCTTTGGTCTTTTATCATGATCGCGTAGTGAATTTGATTTTCACTTTCTGCCGATCTGTAGCTTTATAATCGGACGATGAATGTTTCAGATTAATGCGGCTTGAGCATTTGTAGAAGATCTAAACAGATTTTATTCAAAATAAAATGCAAATATATACATGTGGGAGGTTTATCCCTTGAGTCGGGTGATTTGTAGGTCTTGGCTTGGCGCCTCATTAAAAAACTTTTTCAGGAAAAAGAGTGCGCCTTATCCTAAGATCTTTTATCATCCCTAACTATAGTACCTTCTTAGGTTGCAGGCGTGCCATGACCTAGGAAGTTCTCGACCATTGAGTTCAAACAGTCTGTAGTAGCCCTTTCCAAGTACTTCTATGACTCTGTAGAGTCCTTTCCAGTTTGTTGCCAGCTTTCCTTCTCCAGGTCGAGTTGTTCCTATATCACTTTGGATTAAGATGAGGTCATTCTCAGCAAAAACTTGTTGTACTACCTTTTGATTGTATCTCACAGCGATTTGTCATTTTAATGCTTCTTCCCTAATCTGAGCTCTTTCTCGGACTTCCGGGAGTAGGTTGAGTTCTTCCCTTTGAAGTTGGGAGTTGGCTTCTTCACTATAGTGGATCACTCTAGGCGACCTTTCTTCAATCTCCACTGGGATCATTGCCTCCATTCCGTACGCTAATCGGAAGGGTGATTCCTTTATGGTGGAATGTGGCGTTATTTGATATGCCCATAGGACTTGTGGGAGCTCCTCGGCCCAAGCTCCCTTTGCGTCCTGTAATCTCCGTTTCAGCCCAGCCAGTAAGACTTTGTTGGCAGCTTCGGCTTGTCCATTGGCTTGGGAATGTTCTACGGAAGTGAATTATCGTTTTATATTCAAGTCAGCCACTAGCTTTCTGAAGCTTGCATCTGTGAACTGGGTACCGTTGTTTGTGGTGATGGAGTATGGAACCCCGAACCTTGTGACAATGTTCCTATATAGGAATTTTTGACTTCTTTAAGCAGTGGCATTAGCTAGGGGTTCTGCCTCGCTCCACTTTGTGAAATAGGCTATCCCTACTATGAGGAATTTAACTTGTCCCGATCCCTGAGGGAAGGGTCCAAGAAGTTCGAGTCCCCATTTTGCGAATGGCCAAGGTGAGGTCACGCTGATGAGCTCCTCTGGTGGGGCAATGTGAAAGTTGGCATGTTTCTGACATGATGGACATGTCTTTATGAACTCTATGGCTTCCTTTTGTAGAGTTGGCCAATAAAACCTTGCCCGAAGTATTGTTTTGGTAAGTGCTTACGCTCCGAGGTAATTGCCACAAATGCCACTGTGTACTTCTTCTAGAACTTCCTTTGTGTTAGAAGTCGGTACACATTTTAACAATGGTATTGAAATCCCTCTTTTGTATAGAGTATTGTTTATGATAGTGTAGTATTGTGCCTCCCGTTTCAATCTCTTTGCCTCCTTTCCTCTGTGGGGAGTGCTTCTGTTTTGAGGTAATTAATTATGGGAGTCATCCATCCTTGATCCTGACCTGTTATGGCCAAAATTTTTTCTTCTTCCGAGATTGATAGATTCTGCAGAATTTCTTGGATGAGGCTTCTATTGTTGCCCCCTGGTTTGGTGCTGGCTAGTTTTGAGAGTGCATCAGCTCGGGCATTCTGTTTTCGGGGTTTGTGACGGACCTCATATTCTCCGAGTTGTCCCATCTGTTCCCTGATTTTGTCTGAGTACTTTTTCATGGTGAGATCCTTGGCTTGGTAGCTTCCTGCTACTTGTGAAGTAACTACTTGTGCGTCGCTGAAGATGTCAAGTTTTTGAGCTCCCACCTCCATTGCCAGCTTTGAACCAGCTAGTAATGCCTCATATTCTGCTTGGTTGTTTGAGGCAGGGAAACCGAATTTGAGGGAGAGTTGATTTGGGTTCCTTGGTTGCTTTCAATTATCACACCTGCGCCGCTTCCAGTTTTATTTGAGGAACCGTCCACATGAAGATTCCATTCTGTGGGGATTTCCGGTGTGTCTATAAATTCTGCAATGAAGTCGGCCAGGTATTGCGATTTGATGGCTGTCTGAGCTTTGTATTGAAGATCAAATTCAGACAACTCAACTGCTCATTGCAAGATTTTACCCGCCAGGTCTGTTTTCTGTAAAATCCCTTTTGTGGACTGGTTGGTCCAAACCCTAATGGTGTGGGCTTGGAAGTATGGACGAAGTGGTCGAAATGTTAGTATGAGAGCGTAGGCAAACTTTTCTATTTTTTGGTAGTTCAGTTCGAATCCTTGTAATGCTTTACTGATGAAGTATACGGGGTGTTGCCCACTGTCGTCTTTTCGGACTAGTGCTGAGGCTATTGCCCGACTTCCTACCGCGAGGTACAATATGAGTGGTTCTCCTTCCCGTGCCCGAGTTAGGATAGGTGGTTGTCCTAGGAACCTTTTGAAATCTTGGAAGGCTTGCTCGCACTTCGTTGTCCATTCAAACTTCTTTCCCTTCCTTAGAGTGGCGTAGAAGGAAATAGATCTTATTGCCGATCCGGCTAGAAATCTGGACAAGGCTGCCAACCTCCCGTTGAGTTGTTGTACCTCTTTGACACAAGTTGGACTCTTCATGTCGAGTATGGCCCGACATTTATCCGGGTTTGCTTCGATTCCTATTTGTGTGAGCATGAAACCCAAGAATTTGCCAGCTTCTACTGCGAAGGTGCATTTTGCGAGATTGAGTCGCATGCCATGTCGTCTTATAGTGTCGAATACTTGGGTCAGGTTGGACAATAGCATCTCTTCATTTTGTGTCTTTATTAGCATGTCGTCCACGAAAAATTCCATGATTTTTCCGATGTGATCCGAAAAGACCTTATTCATTAATCTCTGATAAGTAGCTCCCGCATTTTTAAGACCAAAAGGCATGACGATGTAGTAGTAGTTTGCCTTTGGGGTTAAGAAGGAAGTTTTTTCTTGGTCGGGTGGATACATTGGGATTTGATTGTATCCTGAGTATGCGTCCATAAACGAGAGGTATTTATATCCGGAGGAGGCATTTTCCAGAGCGTCGATACTTGGAAGTGGATAAGGATCTTTTGGGCAGGCTTTGTTGAGATCAGTGTAGTCGGTGTACATTCGCCACTTCCCGTTTGATTTTTTCACCAAGACGACGTTAGCGAGCCATAGTGGGTATTTGACTTCTCTATGAACCCTGCCTCCAGTAGATCTTGTATCTACTCTTTCACAGCTTGGGAGCATTCTGGTCTGAGCTTTCTACACCTCTGTTGTACTGGCCGAGATCCTGGGTAGACTGATAGCTTGTGGCACATTAACTTGGGGTTTATGCCTGGCATGTTTGCGGCCTTCCATGCAAAGAGGTCGACGTTATCTTGCAAGAACTGTATGAGTTATTCTTTTATATCTCCTTTTAGGATTGTACCGATATTGGCTGTTTGGTCCGGGGTGTCCCTGATCTGGACTTTTTCTATTTCACCTTCGGGTTGTGGGCAGAGTTCTTCCCGCCTCTGCACTCCACCGAGTTCGATTGTGTGGAATTCTTCTCCTCTGCCTCTGAGGTTTAGGCTTTCATGGTAACAGCGGCGCGCCATCTTCTGGTCTACTTTTATTGTAACTATCCCTTCTGCAGTTGGGAATTTCATGCATAGATGTGGAGTTGAGACTATTGCGCCGAGCTGATTCAATGTTGTTCGGCCTATTAAAGCGTTGTAGGCTGAACTTACATCGACCACGATGTAATCTATCTTGAGTGTTCTTGACTGGTTTCCTTTTCCAAAGGTTGTGTGTAGCGAAATGTATCCAAGCAGTTGAACCGGGGAGTCTCCTAGTCCGAACAGGCTGTTCGGATATGCTCTAAGTTCTTTTTCTTCTAGGTCGATCTTGTTGAAGGCAGTTTTGAACAAGATATCGGCAGAACTCCCTTGGTCTATCAATGTGCGGTGGAGGTTTGCGTTTGCCAGTATAACCGTGATGACCATGGGATCGTCGTGTCCTGAAATTATACCGGATGCGTCTTCTTTGGTGAAAGTAATCACGGGGATGTCGGGTGCTTCCTCCTTCCCCTCGACATGATATACTTCTTTAAGATATCTTTTGCGAGATGATTTGGAGACTCCTCCTCACGCGAATCTGCCGTGTATCATGTGGATGTGTCTTTCTGGTGTACGAGGTGACCGCTCGATTCGTTCGATATCTTCTTCCCTTCTCCTTTTTCTTTACTCATCGTCCCGGGTGGCCAGATACCGATCTAGCTTCCCCTCTCTTACTAGCTTTTCTATGACATTTTTTAAGTCAAAATATTCATTGGTGGAATGCCCGCAGATTCGATGATATTCACAATATTCGGCCCGATTTCCTCCTCCTTTTTTTCTTTTGAGTGTGGCAAACCTCTCTGTAGACATCCACAAGGGACACCCGAAGAGGGGTGTAATTGTGGTATTTTTTTATTTTTTTTCTCCATGTCGATCTTCCTTCTTTTTGGACTCTTTGTCCTTATCCCGGGAGGTGAATCCGGATTTTGAGGTCTCTCCTAGTCGAGAGTTTTCTTCCATGTTGATGTACTTCTCTGCTCGTTCTTGCACTTCGTTCAGAGATGTGGGGTGTTTTTTCGATATAAATTGGCTAAAAGGTCCCTCTCGTAAGCGATTGATGAGGCTCATAATGGCAGCCTCTGTTGGTAGGCTCTGTATGTTCAGGCACGTTTTGTTGAATCTTTCCATGTAGTTGCGAAGACTTTTCCGTTCTCCTTGCTTGATTCCTAATAGGCTTGGGGCGTGCTTAGCCTTGTCTTTTTGGATGGAGAATCTGGCCAAAAACTTCTTGGCCAAGTCGTCGAAACTTGAGATGGACCTAGGAGGTAGATTGTCGAACTTTCTAATTGCCGTCTTTGTCAAAGTAGTCGGAAAGGCTTTGCAATGAACAGCATCTGAGGCGTCGGTGAGGTACATTCTACTTCTGAAATTACTGAGATGATGGCCAGGATCTGTAGTGCCGTTGTACAAAGTCATATCCGGGAGTTTAAAGTCCTTTGGGATTTTGGTCTTCATGATCTCCTTTTGTAGGTCTTTCTCAGCCTCTCATTGATGTAGGACTTCCTCTTCAAGTTGTTTTAAACGGTCTTGAAGCGCCTCCATGGCTCCCGCGTTTGGAGAATTCTTTTTGTTGTTAAGTTGAGGAGTATCCTTTGGTGCAGTGTCCGTGTTTTTGTGCGGCGTTCTATCCTCTAGATCTGAATTGTGGTCGTTGTCATGGTCGTCCGCCATGAAGATGGGATGACTTCCAGGTTCCCCAGTAACGGTGCCAATGTTCTGAGGGTAACCTAAAATTGTAAGTCGATCTCGGTCGAGATCTTCTGTGCTGGTTGGAGATGACGTGTCCGGTGTGTAGGTGGTGACCGGAGCTACCACTTCCGATTTGTTGGACTGTCAATGCTGCTGATCCTTTGTCACTGAAGGGTGGTGGTACCTGCAAGATACTCTGATGCTTAAGTTAGCAAGGGTATTAAACAGGTTTTTGTAGAATTAGAGTATGAGTTATACATGGGTGCTCCAGTGTATTTATAATGGTGTAAAGCGACCTTCTTAGATAAGATAAGTTTAGTTATCTTATCTTATCTTTATCTTTCGAGTGAGGTCATCTTATCTTTCAAGGGAACCGCCCTTCTCTCTGTAGGCTTGGGCTGCCTTTGGATTTGGGTCGTGTTCCTCTATTTGGGCCCTTTTCTGGGCTTTCCTGGCAATTTAGCCGAGCTCTTTCAGAAGAGATCGGATTGTCTGACCTGAAGAGGTCGGTCGCTTTGTCGCCGAGCATCCCAGGTCGGACAGCTTGACCCAGGGTATGAACACATATTAAGTGTGGAAAACTTGCGAAATGAAATATTATCTGAGGCTTATTAGAGTGGATTCTCCGTTCATCCTGGAGTTACTAAAATGTATCATGACTTGAAGAGGATGTTTTAGTGGCCTGAAATGAAGAGTGATATGTCGGCGTATGTAGCTAAGTGTTTGACGTGACAGAAAATGAAAATTGAACATCAGAAGTCATCTGGCATGTTACAAGCATTAGAGGTTCCACAATGGAAATGAGAAGGCATCACTATGGATTTCATAACCGGTTTACCAATGACATAAGCTGGATTTGATACGATTTGGGTGATTGTAGATCGGTTGACTAAATTAGCTCATTTTCTACCTATTCGGATGACGTATTCCTTAGATGAATTGGCGAGAGTGTATATTAAGAAGATTGTGTGATTGCATGATGTGCCGACTACAATTATATCATATCGTGATCCCGGTTTTACTTTGAGCTTTTGGAGAGTCTTTCACAAGGAGTTCGGTACACGATTGTGTCTGAGTACCGCTTATCATCCATAAACGGATGGACAATCTGAGAGAACAATTCAAACTTTAGAGGATATGTTGAGAGCGTGTGTGTTAGATCAACTCGGCAGTTGGGATAGGTATATATCATTAGTGGAGTTTGCTTATAACAACAGTTATCACGCTAGCATAGGGATGGCTCCTTATGAAGCGTTGTATGGATGGAAGTGCCAATCACCTTTGTGTTGGTATGAGCCTAGAGAATCAAGTGTGCTAGGTCTTGAATTGGTAGTTGAGACGACAGAGAAAATCAAGAAGATGAGAACCAGAATTCTCACTGCACAAAGTCGTCAAAAGAGTTCTGCGAATTGATAGAGAAATCCATTAGAGTTTAAAGAGGGGTGAACATGTTTTCTTGAGAGTTACTCCCATGACAAGCATTGGATGAGCAACTAAAACAAAGAAGTTAAATCTTCGATACATTGGTCCATTTAAAATCTTGAAGAAGGTTGATTTCATGGTGTATCAAGTGGCTTTGCCACCAAATCTTTTGAACTTGCATGACGTGTTCCACATTTCACCATTACAGAAGTATACTCCAGACACGTCTCATGTATTGGAGACTGAATCTGTTCAAATGAGAGAGAATTTGACTTTTCAAGTTACCCCGATACATTTTGATGATGTGAGTGTTAAAAAGCTCCGTGGAAAAGAAGTTCACTTGGTTAAGGTATCTTGGAGTCGATCAGTCATTGAGGAACATACTTGGGAGTTGGAAGCCGATATGAGGAAGGACTATCCGCAATTATTTATAGGTAACTTAATTTTGAGGACAAAATTTTCAATAAGGTAGGTAGGATGTAAAACTTGGTCAACTCGTAATTAATTATGTAATTAATTAAATATGGAAAAAATTGTTAGAAAATTTAGCTATCGTAATTTGACAATTTAAATTTGATATGTGGACTCAGTGGATTTTTTTTGAGTCGGAAAATATAGTTTTCTGTGTAAAAACGCACACTGGAAATTTGACCGGCAGTACCGACTAAGATCTGCCCAGTATTGCAGTTGAGAAAAATTATTATGAGTGAGAAAGGTTAAAAAATTGAAATTTGTAATTGAGATTGAAAAAATATTTAAAACACACATTAAAACGCTAATCTTAAAGGTTTTGGCCAAAATTTGGACCAAACGGGCCATATATGTGAACTGGACCCAAGTTGGGCCAAAGCACAGCATATATATATACCTTTACTAAAGCCATTTTAGCACCACCACCCTATTTATTTGTGTTGCAATGCTGAAATGAGAAAAGTGAAGGGAGAAGAGAGAAACCCTAACCTTTGAAACATTCAATCCACCATAACTTTCTCTTCGGTTCTCCAATTGCCACACAATTTGCGGCCACGCAAAACCCTCGTCATCCTCTACATTTATATCCAAAAATATTGGTAAGATTTTTCAGTTCTCATACTCCATTTTCATAGTATATGATATTTTCAAGTTTAAGTTTTGGATTTTGAGAAATTTTGTGATTTTGGTTGTTTATGGTACTCTAGTATGTGCCATTGGTAAGTTTCATCAATCAATTTCGTGGGTTAAGGTAAGAAATCCTCATATCCTTGTGATTCATGAATTTTATGAACCCTAGGTTGATATATATATATACATATATATATCAGAGATAGTTACAATACATTCAATATATTCATACCCTTGAATCACAGCTTTCTCAACCAAAGATTCAAGAAAAAATAAAAAATCTTTTAAATCAAATTGAAAACTCTATTTGTGCTGATTTGCCTCATGCCTTCTGGGATAGGAAAGAACACATTGTTGATCTTCCATATGAAAAGTTAGCGTCAGTATGAATGCAGTATGATATATGCAAGAACAGGGAAGTAAATATGAAGTTAGATGCGGCGGTAGTCCGCACGCATATGTGGTGCACGAAATTGTGATCATCAATGGCGCCATCAACATGGTACGCTCATTGCAATCTCAACTCTTCATCACAACTCCGCACAACTAACCAGCAAGTGCACTGGGTCGTCCAAGTAATAAACCTTACGCGAGTAAGGGTCGATCCCACGGAGATTGTTGGTATGAAGCAAGCTATGGTCACCTTGTAAATCTTAGTCAGGCAGACTCAAATGGGTATAGATGATATACGAATAAAACATAAAGATAAAGATAGAGATACTTATGCATTTCATTGGTGGGAATTTCAGATAAGCGCATGAAGATGCTGTGTCCCTTCCGTCTCTCTGCTTTCCTACTGTCTTCATCCAATCCTTCTTACTCCTTTCCATGGCAAGCTTATACAAGGGTTTCACCGTTGTCAGTGGCTACCTCCCATCCTCTCAGTGGAAATGTTCAACGCACCCTGTCACGGCACGGCTATCCATCTGTCGGTTCTCGATCAGGCCGGAATAGAATACAGTGATTCTTTTGCGTCTGTCACTAACGCCCCGCCTTCAGGAGTTTGAAGCACGTCACAGTCATTCAATCATTGAATCCTACTCAGAATACCATAGACAAGGTTAGACCTTCCGGATTCTCTTGAATGCCGCCATCAGTTCTTGCCTATACCACGAAGATTCCGGTTAAGAAATCCAAGAGATAAACATTAGAGCCTTGTTTGCTTGTAGAACAGAAGTGGTTGTCAGGCACTCGTTCATAGGTGATAATGATGATGAGTGTCACATAATCATCACATTCATCATGTTCTTGGGTGCAAATGAATATCTTAGAACAAGAACAAGCGGAATTGAATAGAAGAACAATAGTAATTGCATTAATACTCGAGGTACAGCAGAGCTCCACACCTTAATCTATGGTGTGTAGAAACTCCACCGTTGAAAATACATAAGAACAAAAGTGATCATTGGCTTCGTTCCCAGAGAGGGAACCAGAAAAACCAAGATGAAAATACAATAGTAAAAGGTCCTACTTATAGAAAACTAGTAGCCTAAGGTTTACAAAGATGAGTAAATGACATAAAAATCCACTTCCGGGCCCACTTGGTGTGTGCTTGGGCTGAGCAATGAAGCATTTTCGTGTAGAGACTCTTCTTGGAGTTAAACGCCAGCTTTTGTGCCAGTTTGGGCGTTTAACTCCCACTTTGGTGCCACTTCCGGCGTTTAACGCTGGAATTTCTGAAGGTGACTTTGAACGCCAGTTTGGGCCATCAAATCTTGGACAAAGTATAGACTATCATATATTGCTGGAAAGCCCAGGATGTCTAATTTCCAACGCCGTTGAGAGCGCGCCAATTGGGCTTCTGTAGCTCCAGAAAATCCACTTCGAGTTCAGGGAGGTCAGAATCCAACAGCATCTGCAGTCCTTTTCAGTCTCTGAATCAGATTTTTGCTCAGGTCCCTCAATTTCAGCCAGAAAATACCTGAAATCACAGAAAAACACACAAACTCATAGTAAAGTCCAGAAAAGTTAATTTTAACTAAAAACTAATAAAAATATACTAAAAACTAAACCAAATATACTAAAAACATACTAAAAACAATGCCAAAAAGCGTACAAATTATCCGCTCATCACAACACCAAACTTAAATTGTTGCTTGTCCTCAAGCAACTGAAAATCAAATAAGATAAAAAGAAGAGAATATACTATAGACTCCAAATTATCAATGAAACTTAGCTCCAAATTAGATGAGCGGGACTAGTAGCTTTTTGCCTCCGAACAGTTTTGACATCTCACTTTATCCCTTGAAATTCAGAATGATTGGCTTCTTTAGGAACTCAAAATCCAGATAGTGTTATTGATTCTCCTAGTTAAGTATGATGATTCTTGAACACAGCTATTTTATGAGTCTTGGCCGTGGCCCAAAGCACTCTGTCTTCCAGTATTACCACCGGATACATACATGTCACAGACACATAATTGGGTGAACCTTTTCAGATTGTGACTCAGCTTTGCTAAAGTCCCCAATTAGAGGTGTCCAGGGTTCTTAAGCACACTCTTTTTGCCTTGGATCACAACTTTATTTCTTTCTTTTTCTTTTCTTTTTCTTTCTCCCCTTTTTTTCTTTTTCGTTTTTCTCCTTCTTTTTTTTTGTATTCACTGCTTTTTCTTGCTTCAAGAATCATTTTTATGATTTTTCAAATCCTCAGTAACATGTCTCCTTTTTCATCATTCTTTCAAGAGCCAACATTCATGAACCACAAATTCAAAAGACATATGCACTGTTCAAGCATACATTCGGAAAACATAAAGTATTGCCACCACATCAAACTAATTAAGCTAGTTTTAAAGATGAATTCGAAATCCTGTACTTCTTGTTCTTTTGTGATTAAAAATAGTTTTCATTTAAGAAAGGTGATGGATTCATAGGATATTCATAACTTTAAGGCATAGACACTAAAGACACTAATGATCATAAGACACAAACATGGACAAACATAAAGCATCAATTTTCGAAAAACAGGAAAATAAAGAACAAGGAGATTAAAGAACGGGTCCACCTTAGTGATGGCGGCTTGTTCTTCCTCTTGAAGGTCTTATGGAGTGCTTGAGCTCCTCAATGTCTCTTCCTTGTCTTTGTTGCTCTTCTCTCATGATTCTTTGATCTTCTCTAATTTCATGGAGGAGAATGGAGTGTTCTTGGTGCTCCACCCTTAGTTGTCCCATGTTGGAACTCAATTCTCCTAGGGAGGTGTTCAGTTGCTCCCAATAGTTTTGTGGAGGAAAGTGCATCCCTTGAGGTATCTCAGGGATTTCATGATGAGTGGGATCTCTTGTTTGCTCCATCCTTTTCTTAGTGATGGGCTTGAGGTCATGCCTTCTCAGTTGAACCGGTTTTCCTCTTGAATCTCTCTTCCATTGAGCGCCCTCTTCACAAATGTCTGTGAGGACTTGATCCAACCTTTGATCAAAGTTGACCCTTCTTCATGGCCACAACTTCATAAAAGTGGTCTTGATGCACCCTTGAGATGAATCTCTCCATCTCCCATGACTCGGAGGTGAAAGCTTTTGCCTTTCCTTTCCTCTTTTTAGAGGTTTCTCCGGCCTTGGATGCCATAAATGGTTATGGAAAAACAAAAAGCAATGCTTTTACCACACCAAACTTAAAAGGTTTGCTCATCCTCGAGCAAAAGAAGAAAGAGGAGAGTAGAAGAAGAAGAAAATGGAGGAGATGGAGGAGGCTTATGTTTCGGCCAAAGGGGGAAGAAGTAGTGTTTAGGGTGTGTGAAAATGAAGGAGTGAAGATGGGTTTATATAGGGGTGAGAGGAGGGGTAGGGTTCGGCCATTATGGGTGGGTTTGGGAGGGGAAGTGGTTTGAATTTGAATGGTAAGGTAGTTGGGGTTTTATGAAGGATGGATGTGAGTGGTGAAGAGAAAGATGGGATTGGATAGGTGAAGGGTTTTTGGGGAAGAGGTATTGAAGTGATTGGTGAATGGGTGAAGAAGAAAGAGGGTGGTGGGGTAGGTGGGGATCCTGTGGGGTCCACAGATCCTGAGGTGTCAAGGAAAAGTCATCCCTGCACCAAATGGCATGCAAAATTGCGTTTTTAGCCAATTCTGGCGTTAAACGCCGGGCTGGTGCCCATTTCTGGCGTTTAACGCCAGGTTCTTGCCCTTTCCTGGCGTTTAACGCCAGTCTGGTGCCCTTTTCTGGCGTTAAACACCCAGAATGGTGCCAGACTGGGCGTTAAACGCCCACCTGCTAGCCTTACTGGCGTTTAAACGCCAGTAGGTTCTTCCTCCAGGGTGTGCTGTTTTTCTTCCTGTTTTTCATTCTGTTTTTGCTTTTTCAATTGATTTTGTGACTTCTCATGATCATCAACCTACAAAATAAAATAAAATAACAAAGGAAAATATATAAAATATAACATTGGGTTGCCTCCCAACAAGCGCTTCTTTAATGTCAGTAGCTTGACAGAGGGCTCTCATGGAGCCTCACATTTTCTCAGAGCAATGTTGGAACCTCCCAACACCAAACTTAGAGTTTGAATGTGGGGGTTCAACACCAAACTTAGAGTTTGGTTGTGGCCTCCCAACACCAAACTTAGAGTTTGACTGTGGGGGCTCTGTTTGACTCTGATTTGAGAGAAGCTCTTCATGCTTCCTCTCCATGGTGACAGAGGGGTATCCTTGAGCCTTAAACACAAAGGATTCTTCATTCACTTGAATGATCAGTTCACCTCCATCAACATCAATCACAGCCTTTGCTGTGGCTAGGAAGGGTCTGCCAAGGATGATAGATTCATCCATGCACTTCCCAATCTCTAGGACTATGAAATCAGCAAGGATGTAATGGTCTTCAATCTTCACCAAAACATCCTCTACAAGTCCATAAGCTTGTTTTCTTGAGTTGTCTGCCATCTCTAGTGAGATTCTTGCAGCTTGTACCTCAAAGATCCCTAGCTTCTCCATTACAGAGAGAGGCATAAGGTTTACACTTGACCCTAAGTCACACAGAGCCTTCTTGAAGGTCATGGTGCTTATGGTACAAGGTATTGAAAACTTCCCAGGGTCCTGCCTCTTTTGAGGTAATTTCTGCCTAGACAAGTCATCCAGTTCTTTGGTGAGCAAAGGAGGTTCGTTCTCCCAAGTCTCATTTCCAAATAACTTGTCATTTAGCTTCATGATTGCTCCAAGGTATTTAGCAACTTGCTCTTCAGTGACATACTCTTCCTCTTCAGAAGAAGAATACTCATCAGAGCTCATGAAAGGCAGAAGTAAGTCCAATGGAATCTCTATGGTCTCATTTTGAGCCTCAGATTCCCATGGTTCCTCATTAGGGAACTCATTGGAGGCTAGTGCACGCCCATTGAGGTCTTCCTCAGTGGCGTTTACCTCTTCTCCTTCCTCTCCAAATTCGGCCATGTTGATGGCCTTGCACTCTCCTTTTGGATTTTCTTTTGTATTGCTTGGAAGAGTACTAGGAGGGAGTTCAGAAATTTTCTTGCTCAGATGTCCCACTTGTGCCTCCAAATTCCTAATGTAGGACCTTGTTTTAGTCATGAAACTTTGAGTGGTCTTGATTAGATCAGAGACCATGGTTGCTAAGTCAGAGTTGTTCTGCTTAGAATTCTCTGTCTGTTGCTGAGAAGATGATGGAAAAGGCTTGCCATTGCTAAACCTGTTTCTTCCACCATTATTGTTGTTGAAACCTTGTTGAGGTCTCTGTTGATCCTTCCATGAGAAATTTGAATGATTCCTCCATGAAGAATTATAGGTGTTTCCATAGGGTTCTCCTAGGTAATTCACCTCTTCCATTGAAGGGTTCTCAGGATCATAGGCTTCTTCTTCAGATGAAGCATCCCTAGTACTGCTTGGTGCTTTTTGCATTCCAGACAGACTTTGAGAAATCATATTGACTTGTTGAGTCAATATTTTGTTCTTGAGCCGATACGGCATTCAGAGTGTCAATCTCAAGAACTCCTTTCTTCTGATTAGTCCCATTGTTCACAGGATTTCTTTCAGAAGTGTACATGAATTGGTTATTTGCAACCATTTCAATCAGCTCTTGAGCTTCTGTAGGCGTCTTCTTCAAATGAAGAGATCCTCCAGCAGAGCTATCCAAAGACATCTTGGATAGTTCAGAGAGACCATCATAGAAAATACCTATGATGCTCCATTCAGAAAGCATGTCAGAAGGACATTTTCTGATCAATTGTTTGTATCTTTCCCAAGCTTCATAGAGGGATTCTCCATCCTTCTGTCTGAAGGTTTGGACTTCCACTCTAAGCTTACTCAATTTTTGAGGTGGAAAGAACTTTGCCAAGAAGGCATTGACTAGCTTTTCCCATGAGTCCAGGCTTTCTTTAGGTTGTGAGTCCAACCATGTCCTAGCTCTGTCTCTTACAGCAAAAGGGAATAGCATAAGTCTGTAGACCTCAGGGTCAACCCCATTAGTCTTGACAGTGTCACAGATTTGCAAGAACTCAGCCAAAAACTGATGAGGATCTTCCAATGGAAGTCCATGGAACTTACAATTCTGTTGCATTAGAGAAACTAATTGAGGCTTAAGCTCAAAGTTGTTTGCTCCAATGGCAGGGATAGAGATGATTCTCCCATAGAAGTCGGGAGTAGGTGCAGTAAAGTCACCCAGCACCTTCCTTGCATTGTTGGCATTGTTGTTGTTTTCGGCTGCCATGTCTTCTTCTTTGAAGATTTCTGTTAGGTCCTCTACAGAGAGTTGTGCCTTAGCTTCTCTTAGCTTTCGCTTCAAGGTCCTTTCAGGTTCAGGGTCAGCTTCAACAAGAATGCTTTTGTCTTTGTTCCTGCTCATATGAAAGAGAAGAGAACAAGAAAGTGTGGAATCCTCTATGTCACAGTATAGAGATTCCTTGAGGTGTCAGAGGAAAAGAAAAATAGAAGACAGAGGTAGAAAATTCGAACTTATCAAGAAAGATGGAGTTCGAATTGTGCATTGAGGAATAGTGTTAGTCCATAAATAGAAGGATGTGAGAGGAGGGAAGGTGATTTTCGAAAATTAAGTAAAAGAATTTGAAAACATTTTGAAAAACATTAATTAATTTTCGAAAATAAGAGTGGGAAAGAAATCAAGTGATTTTTGAAAAAGATTTTGAAATTAGACGTCAAAAAGATTTGATTGAAAACTATTTTGAAAAAGATGTGGTTAAGAAGATATGATTGGTTTTTTAAGAAAAATGTGATTGAGAAGATATGATTTGAAAACAATTTTAAAAAGATTTGATTTTAAAAATTAATGACTTGCCTATCAAGAAAAGATATGATTCAAACATTAAACCTTTCTCAACAGAAAAGGCAACATACTTGAAATGTTGAATCAAATCATTAATTGATAGCAAGTATCTTTGAAAAGGAAAGAAATTGATTTTGAAAATATTTGATTGAAAAGATATGATTTGAAAAAGATTTGATTTTGAAAAACTTTGAAAATTTGAAAAAAAATGATTTGAAAACAAAATCCTCCCCCTTGTGCCATCCTGGCGTTAAACGCCCAGAATGGTGCACATTCTGGCGTTTAACGCCCAATGCACTACCTTTTTGGGCGTTAAACGCCCAACCAGGCACCCTGGCTGGCGTTTAAACGCCAGTCTGTCCTTCTTCACTGGGCGTTTTTGAACGCCCAGCTTTTTCTGAGTAATTCCTCTGCTGCATGTTCTGAATCTTCAGTTCCCTGTACTATTGACTTGAAAATAGAACCAAGATCAAATAAACAATGCATGCAAGACACCAAACTTAAAATTAGACACTAGACTCAAACAAGAAACATAAAATATTTTTGGTTTTTATGATTTTGTAATTTTTTTGGATTTTTCGAAAATTAAGTGGAAAAGAAAATAAAGGCATCAAAATTCTTAATGAGAATTCTAGGAATCATGCAATGTTAGTCTAAAGCTTCAGTCTAAAGGAATTAGACATGAATAGCCAAGCTTCAGCAGGACATTGCTTTCAAGAGCTAAATTGATGAAGATCAATCAGCTTTGGTGATGATAAGAACATCACCTTGAAACACTAGAATTCACTCTTAAGAATTCTGAAAAATACCTAATCTAAGCAACAAGATGAACCGTCAGTTGTCCATACACGAAACAATCCCCGGCAACGGCGCCAAAAACTTGGTGCACGAAATTGTGATCATCAATGGCGCCATCAACATGGTACGCTCATTGCAATCTCAACTCTTCATCACAACTCCGCACAACTAACCAGCAAGTGCACTGGGTCGTCCAAGTAATAAACCTTACGCGAGTAAGGGTCGATCCCACGGAGATTGTTGGTATGAAGCAAGCTATGGTCACCTTGTAAATCTTAATCAGGCAGACTCAAATGGGTATAGATGATATACGAATAAAACATAAAGATAAAGATAGAGATACTTATGCATTTCATTGGTGGGAATTTCAGATAAGCGCATGAAGATGCTGTGTCCCTTCCGTCTCTCTGCTTTCCTACTGTCTTCATCCAATCCTTCTTACTCCTTTCCATGGCAAGCTTATGCAAGGGTTTCACCGTTGTCAGTGGCTACCTCCCATCCTCTCAGTGGAAATGTTCAACGCACCCTGTCACGGCACGGCTATCCATCTGTCGGTTCTCGATCAGGCCGGAATAGAATCCAGTGATTCTTTTGCGTCTGTCACTAACGCCCCGCCTTCAGGAGTTTGAAGCACGTCACAGTCATTCAATCATTGAATCCTACTCAGAATACCACAGACAAGGTTAGACCTTCCGGATTCTCTTGAATGCCGCCATCAGTTCTTGCTTATACTACGAAGATTCCGGTTAAGAAATCCAAGAGATAAACATTAGAGCCTTGTTTGCTTGTAGAACAGAAGTGGTTATCAGGCACTCGTTCATAGGTGAGAATGATGATGAGTGTCACATAATCATCACATTCATCATGTTCTTGGGTGCAAATGAATATCTTAGAACAAGAACAAGCGGAATTGAATAGAAGAACAATAGTAATTGCATTAATACTCGAGGTACAGCAGAGCTCCACACCTTAATCTATGGTGTGTAGAAACTCCACCGTTGAAAATACATAAGAACAAAAGTGATCATTGGCTTCGGTCCCAGAGAGGGAACCAGAAAAACCAAGATGAAAATACAATAGTAAAAGGTCCTACTTATAGAAAACTAGTAGCCTAAGGTTTACAAAGATGAGTAAATGACATAAAAATCCACTTCCGGGCCCACTTGGTGTGTGCTTGGGCTGAGCAATGAAGCATTTTCGTGTAGAGACTCTTCTTGGAGTTAAACGCCAGCTTTTGTGCCAGTTTGGGCGTTTAACTCCCACTTTGGTGCCACTTCCGGCGTTTAACGCTGGAATTTCTGAAGGTGACTTTGAACGCCGGTTTGGGCCATCAAATCTTGGACAAAGTATAGACTATCATATATTGCTGGAAAGCCCAGGATGTCTAATTTCCAACGCCGTTGAGAGCGTGCCAATTGGGCTTCTGTAGCTCCAGAAAATCCACTTCGAGTGCAGGTAGGTCAGAATCCAACAGCATCTGCAGTCCTTTTCAGTCTCTAAATCAGATTTTTGCTCAGGTCCCTCAATTTCAGCCAGAAAATACCTGAAATCACAGAAAAACACACAAACTCATAGTAAAGTCCAGAAAAGTGAATTTTAACTAAAAACTAATAAAAATATACTAAAAACTAAACCAAATATACTAAAAACATACTAAAAACAATGCCAAAAAGCGTACAAATTATCCGCTCATCAATATGCAGGTTAGTTATGTAGTTAAATGTGTCGGTAGTCCGCACGCATATATGCAGTTGCAAAAATGTAAATATGGAAACACTAAAATGAAGGACTGAATAAAAGATTTTTATTGAATATATTGAAAAGGGAGAAGAGGGAAGAAGAGCTGGAGAGCTTACAAGGGGAACTCTCAGAGCGTCTCTCACTAACTTCTCTCTATGTTTTTCTAAAATGAAAAAGGGTACGTTACAATGAAAGCGTGACCTCCTTTAATAGTTGAGAAAATTATTGTTTCTATAGTGCAGGTTATGTTAACCGGTACTATTGCTACAGTACAAGTTGATACATTTGTTTTTTGCAATTTTGGCTTAAGATCTATTCTTCTCCTAGATTGATTCCAAAGCAATCGTCTTCATTTTGATTGTAATCACTTGATGATTCTTCCGAGGGAGTAGGATCATCTTTGTGTTTTTTGTCTTCATCAATCATCTGCATGATTTGTTGAAGGTGTCTTGCTAAGGTTTCTTTTGATTGGGCCCCTGCAAGGGCTGCTGCAATTTGGGCTTTCTGGTTGAGGAATACTGATTCTTCATGGTCGAATGGTTTGGTGAACTTGGGGTGCTCTTTGAACCAATTTCGAACTTTATCTGGATGGGCCATGGCGGCATCAAACTGAGACCACCATTTTACATAGGCATTCCTTTGAAGCATAGGTGGTGCCTTTGGATGTTCTTGTTTGCCATACCTGTATTGCCATGAGAATACCCAGGCCAGGGAGAAAACAGAGAAAAATTGAAGATCTGCAGGAATGCTTGTTTCCTGTTGGTCAAACTTTTTGGTGAAAATTTTGAACCCCTCGTCGGTAGGTGGGGGCAAGATTTCTGGTAGAGGACCAAAGTAATCCCACCATTGGGAGAACCAATTTGGGAATTGATAATTGGTATTTTTCTTGAAATAAATGAGCCAAGAATGTCTATTCTGATTATTTTGTAACCAAAATACTCTTGTCCAGGCATCCACATAATCCCAATAAGAATATCCTATCGGGTCATAAGGATTAGAGAATTTTTTAGTATTGTTTGGACTTTTACCAAATTGATTAGGGGTGAGTACTTTTAAAATTTGAATGGTTGAATGAGTTATGTTGGTGGCATCTTTAGGATCTTTGTAATGTTTTATTGAAACTGAATCTGAATCCACTAATATGAATTCATAAAACTGTCTGGTTTTGTTCAAGGCTGTTGGTCTAAAATGGAATCCTGGTGGAAAGACTTTAGGAATAACTTTAAAAGGTGATTTTTCCCAAAACTCGGGTTCCATTAGAAGGACAGATGAGAACTTGTGTTTTGAAATGTATGTGGATGGTTGTTTTAATTGAGTGTTGACAGGCTGGGTTTGGTTTGATTGAGGTGGCATTGTTTGGGCAATTGTTTTTCCTTTTGGATCATTACAAATGGTTTTTTGAGTTGCCATTTGTGAGATAAGTTTGGTGAGGTCTATTTCATCTTCATCTGAACTGTCACATATGTCAGCCCAGGATTTTTTATGGAGCTTTGTAAGGCCTGCATCTTGTAAGGCTAACAAGGTTTGGATTGGGAAGGCATAATCTGCCTTTGTTTGTTTGGCTGTTTGACTACTTGGGGGTTGAGTAGATGACTCAACTACATTTTTTGTGATCTGAGTAGATGACCCAGTCGGCTCTTGGGTTATAGGGGAAGGTTGTTGGGTAGATGACCCAGTTGGGGTACTTGACCCAGATCTCTTGGTTGGCCCAGGAAGGGCTAGGCGAATACCTCTGCCTCTTACTGAGGCTAATGTTGCCTTTTTAGGCATCTTTCCCTTGATTATCTCCCTGCAAATATTCACGTGTGAGAAAGTCAGGGAGAGAGTTTGAGTTACCCTTGATATGCTCAATGTCGAAATCAAAGACACTTAAAATTGCTTGCCATCTGGCAAAAATTTATTTTGATGCAAGATTTTTTACATCATTTTGTAACACATCTTTAGCTGATTTGCAATCAACTCGGACTAAAAATTTTTGATTGAGTAAGTCGGATTGAAATTTTGTGATGCATAAAACAATGGCTAAAATTTCTTTTTTGATTGTGGAATATTTTTGTTGAGTAAAATTCCAGTGTTTGGATGTAAATGCAATGATACATTCTTTATCATGCAGTTTTTGTTTTAAAATACCACCATATCCTAAATCTGATGCATCAGTTTCTACTATTTTGAATGCATGAGGAATGGGCAGATAAAGACATGGAAGATTGCGGACTTTGGTTTTAAGAAATCTGATAATATCCGAATGTTTGTCTGTCCAGGGTGGAGGATTTTTCTTAAGCCTATCATGGAGGGGCTTAAGGAGATTGTTCAGATTCGGGATGAAATCTGAAACATAATTGAGACATCCTAGGAACCTCTGGAGCTGAGGTTTATCGAGGATATAATCTGGAAACTTTTCTGCAAACAAAATTGATCTTTCAATAGGAGTTATTGTTCCTTGAAAAATTATGTGACCAAGAAATCGGATTTTTGTTTGAAAGAGAACAATTTTTGGTTTAGAAACTGCAAGTCCATTTTTTTGGATGATGTACATAAAAGTTTTAACATGTTTGAAATGTTCATCCAGAGTCTGGGAAAAAATTAAGACATCATCAATATAAACGATTGCAAAGTTTGAATATGGGTTGAAAATATCATTCATGATTTTCTGAAATTCGGAAGGGGCATTTTTCAGACCAAAAGGCATTACATTCCATTCATATTGCCCAAATGGAATTGTAAAAGCTGTTTTATAACGGTCCGATTCAGTGATTTGGATTTGCCAAAAACCCGACTTCATATCAAATTTTGAAAAAATATTTGCTGAGTTTAACCTATTAAGCAAATCTTTTTTGTTTGGGATGGGGTAACGAATCCACTGTAAAGCTTGATTCAAAGGTTTGTAATTGATAACAAGCCTGGGAGTTCCTCTTTCTATCTCAGCTTGTTTATTAACATAAAAAGCAGAGCAAGACCAAGGACTTTTGCTAGGACGGATTAGTCTTTTATCAAAAAGATCTTTAATTTCTTGCTGACAATGCTGCAAAAGCTGCTCATTCATTTGAATGGGACGGGCTTTTGTAGGGATTTTTGATTCTTTGAAATCCTTTTCATATGGAAGATCAACAATGTGTTCTTTCCTATCCCAGAAGGCATGAGGCAAATCAGAACAAATAGATTTTTCAATTTGATTTAAAAGATTTTTTATTTTTTCTTGAATCTTTGGTTGAGAAAGCTGTGATTCAAGGGTTTTGAAAGAAATTTCTTCTTTTAGAAAACAAATCTGTTTGGTTTTGGATTCAATTAGGTTTAGAGATCTTTGCTTTGGTGAGTCTAAGAACTCAAAGAAAGTTACTTGTCCTCCTACAAAAGAGGTAAGTCCAGGCCAATCTGCCAGATTTGGAAACAATAGATTTATGAAAGGCGTCCCCAAAACTACATCATTTTTTATATCTTTTGCTATGATGAAATCTGTGGGAATACTGATATTTCCCTTTTCAATAAAAACATTGGTTATTTTAAAATTTATACTTAGCCTTTCACCCGTTATTGAGCTAAGGCGTTCAGTAGTTTTTTCGAAATATTTTGTGGGGACCAGACCTTCCTTAATACAGTTTGAATCTGCACCTGAATCAAAGAGTGCAATGGTGTCAAAAATAAAATTTTTAACGACAATTCGGACAGTAACACGATATTTCATGAAGGAGAATACATTTATTATTCTCAAAATTTCTTTTACCTCATTGTCGTTAGAAATTTTATTTTCTTGTTCCTTAGAGCACTCAGTTTGGTTTAAAAGAGAACCAAGATCCTCATCACCAGATTCTTCTTCTTGTACCAATTGAGAGAGAATGAGATGATGATCATTTTGGTTTCTTTTGATTTCTTGGATTTCTCTCTTAAGGTTGTTAACCTCATTTTGGAGGTCCTGAATGGTTACGGGACGAATAACTTATTTTTCTAATTTTTTGAAAATAGGTTTGACGTCATATTTGTTGTTAAGGACCAAACTTTTGGGTTTTTTCTCCTTTTGTAAAGATTTTTTTTAGTTTCAAAAGAAAGTCTTTCTTTTGTTCTGGATTGTCAATAGCCTCGATAGCATCAAATAAGAGATCTTGATCTTTGGATAAAACATTAATTTGCTTGATATCTGAATCTGAGGATGACTCAACATCATCAACTTGGATATTGTTGATATTATTATCAGAAGATTCTGGTCCAGAGTTATCATCTGAACTCTCAATCATAAGATTATTAATCTGTTCCTCAATCTGAGGATCAAGGTTCAGATTATTAATCTTTCCTTTTAACCGACAATATTTGCTAACATGTTTTGGTTTTTTACATGTGTAACAAATAATGGGGTTTTTCTGGGGATACTTTTGGAAATTCTTTTGGAAACCTGTTTCATTTTTAGGTTTTTGAAAACCCTTTTTGAATCTTCTAAAATTCTTTTCAGGGTTAGGTTTAAAAACTTTTCGGTTGGAAGGTCTTTTAGATTTCCTTGGATGACAAGCAGGAAGACCAAATTGTTCACAGAAAGTTCCCAAATCGATACGATTTTGAGTTTTCTCACGAGCATGTTGCCTTTGGATTTTATCATCTTGACAAATCTTTAGGGCAACCTTTTGGATAAAAGAAATGAGTTGGCCATAACTTAACTCATCATAGGGTATTATCCCGTTTGGAGTTAAGCTACGAATTTTGTCCCTTACTTTATCTCCAAGGGATTTGGGGAGTCCAGCAAGGAATTTTTCTTTCCAGAAAGGTTGTTGACTGTTTTCTCTGGTATAAACCCTAGTAAGAAAGGTATCTTTATACCATCAAAAGTCAGACAAAGTTTTGCATCTAAGATTGGAAAGCAACTCCGCAGAACGGTCTTTCCAAAGAGATGGATCACCAATGAAGTGGCTTGCTATGGTAAAAATTAAGGTATTGACAGCATCGGGGATAGGTTCCCCGTCGTCACTAATGATGGGTTCATTCTGGTCGTTGACTTTTATGGCAGAAAAGATTGAGTGTTTTTGGTTATCGGAAAGGTAGTTATCCCACCATCCCTTCAGTTGACCACTAAATCCGGAAACAATAACATTGGCTATAGCTTCTTCAGAGGTATCATGGGCTGCTTGATAGGCTGTTCCTACCATTGTCATATGCTGGAGCATACTCATGATATTATATTCCGTTTTGCCATCTATATTCCATTCATAGACATTATTGGCATTGAAGCTAACAAAATCTAGTTCTCTTTCTTCGAGAGCTAGATCTAGAGCGGATACACGATTATAACCATACGTAGAGGGTTTAGTTAAACCCTTCCACTTGGTTAGGGAGTTGCTCAAAATGGAACTAATCTTGAGGGATGATTTACCAGAATCATCACTTTGCTCAGAGCAAGATTCATTGGATTCAAGTCCGAGGGCATTAATGGCTTTAGATGAGCGTGTTTGAATACGAGAAGTAGATTCACCAGAGTTTGTAGGAGTTTCAGGGATAGTAGTAAAACGATTCAAAAGTTGGTCAATCTTTTGAATAACTTCCGAATCACTAGATTGTTGTTTTAAAATGGAGGTTTTAAGATTTTGCTTAGCCTTGCTACTTATTTTGAAAGGTTTAAAACAAGGTTTCTCAATACTTTTAGAAGTAGATGCTTCAGAAACATTTTTGAAGGAGAAAGTAGATCCTGAAGATGAAAGGTTGTCACCTAAGCATTGTAACAATCTATTGGTATAATTTGATTGTTCAATGAGATTTTTAATATCTTTAGGGGCGACAGCTTCATCCACATTCTTTGTTTTAAAGGGAGAGGCCATAACAGGATTATGTCCTTCCATATTTGAAATAATAAAAGCTCCTTTTGGAGGAAACTCAGATCTAACGAAGTTCCCATCTTTAACTTTCCAAGTTGAAATAACATTTGCTGAAAATGAAGTTTGTTTAGTTTTAAAAGGATACTCAATGTTGTTTTTTATGGAATAAGCATGAAACCATTCAAAAAAAGGAATATGCATTCTAACATCATTTAAAAATTTGTAATATTTTTCTTTGAATATTGAGATTTGAGAAGCTGTATAAGTACATAAATACCATTCTCTTTGGAGGTCATACTCTTCAGAGTTAAGGTTTTTACGTAAAGTTTATCTGTTTATAACAAATTCTGTGTTATTCATTTACCATTCAAAGAAGAATATGTTGGAGATTGATGGGATTGATGAGAAGATTCAACTTTAAATTCTACATCACCATCATCTTCTTGGTAAACTCCTTGAGAAATGCTAGAATTGTTTTGTAATCCGGAAATATGTTTTTCAGAATTGGCTGGTCTCGACATTTTTGAATACTGAGATTGGGAAGTTACTGAAAAAGATCTTCTTGCTGAAGCAAAATCATTAGATGTTCCTGCTTCAGATCTAGAGGAAAAAGAGTTTCGTCTATCAAAGAAAATCTCTACCTTCCCTGATTCATCTTGTTTTACTTCTCGTAAAAGAGGTGCTTGTCTAGGTTGCGTTGGAATGGCTCGGTCAATTGACCATGATTGAGGGAGGTCAATTTCATCCCATCTTATGAGCCGTGGGATCATGACGTTGGCCTTTGTCATGTCTGTGACAAACAAAGTGGTTTCACGATCTTGGGACTTAAGAAGGACTCTAGAGTTACAAGTGTTCATGACCTTGTATTGAATCCTATAAATTAAAGCGGCTGGAATTGAACCTTCTTTCATGTTAAGACCATGAATTCGAATGTTTAGGAAAAGAGAGTCAAGAATGTTAAGGTCTAACAGGCTGACCGTCTTGTTTGGGAAACAATTGAAGTAAAGTGGACCATGTCCTAGGCTCGTTTCAACTGTTCCGATTAAGGAGTCTTGGAAGTCATTGTGTCTAATGTCTCTAAGACACATGAGGATAGAGGCATTCAAACCTTCTCGGATAAGTGGTTTGACTGCAACTTGGACATGATGACAAGTCATCTTAGCCTAGTTTCACTAGTCTTTTTCTTTTGTTTTCACTTGAATTATGCACTTTCTTGAGCCATAAGCAAGCCAATTAGGTAGATTTTCATGCTTCCTTTAATTTAGTCAACCATATGTGAATTAATGCAATTTCATGAGGTTTTATGCTATAATTGTTGCATATTAGGATAGAATGAACACCTCATGATTTTGAGCATAGCTTTGATGTGTTTGGTTGATTAATGATAGGTGAAGAAAGCTTGGAGAAAGGTTGAAGTAAGAAGGAATGGCTAGAAGCAAAGAAAGGACAATGAAACAAGTGAAATTGAACCAGGAAGCATAAAGTTGGACTTGAAGTTAGCCCTCAAACTTTGGCACAAACTTTTGGGTGAAAAGTTAGCCTCAACGTTAGCCCCCTAACTTGGAGGCTAACGTGAGAATTGAAAAATTTACCCAGGGCTAGCCAACGTTTGCGCCAACGTTAGCCCCCTAACTTGGAGGCTAACGTTGGCATGAAAAATTTGCTCCAGGGCTAGCCAACGTTTGCGCCAACGTTAGCCCCCTAACTTGGAGGCTAACGTTGGCATGAAAATTCCTTCCAGGGCTAGCCAACGTTTGCGCCAACGTTAGCCCCCTAACTTGGAGGCTAACGTTGGCATGAAAATTTTCATCCAGGGCCACTCAACGTTTGCGCCAACGTTAGCCCCCTAACTTTTGGGCTAACGTTGGCGCCATTGGTGCATGAGGAAGAGCCAACGTTGGAGCTAAAGTTAGACCCCTAACTTTGGCACCAACGTTGGCATCAGTAAATTGGGCTATCTGATATGAAAAGTTTGAGCAGAAGTTAGACCCCTAACGTTGGCTCAAACTTTTACTCCAACTTCTATAAAAATCCAATCCGGTTCAATTGTTTCACTTGGGTTCCTCTCCAAACTCCAAGAGCAATCAACCAAGGCCTCTTTCAACCCAATTCCACCAAGAGCAAAGGCCCAACTCAAGGCTTGGAGATCATTTGAAGAAAGTGTATAAATAGGCTAGAATTCAAGTTATTCGGGGAGCTTCCCTTTTTTTGGTTTTCATAGAGTTTTTCTTTCCTGTTAAGCATTGTGAGCTCCCTTTTATCATTTTTCATAGAGATTTCCTTTTGAATTGTCAGATAGTTTTAGTTAATTTCTTAGTTTGGGAAAGGAGAATTCCATTCTCTTCCTCTTAGTTTTACTGCTTTCAATTTCAATTACAATTGTCTTGGATCTTGGGTTGGAGAATTGAAGGAATTCTGTTTCAATCTCACCTTGGATCTCTCTGTTCATTTTCACTGCAATTTAAATTCCATTTTGGTTATTTGCTTCTTCATCTAATCTCTTTGCAATTTACAATTTCCTTGCAATTGTTCTTGTTGGATCTAGGAAGGCATTGAGATCTAGACTTGGTTTTCTAGTCTCTTGGGTCCTGAGATCTAAATTCCAACTTTACATTCTGTTTAATGCTTTCCATGCTCATTTACTTTTCTGTTCAAGATCCGGTTTGATCTAAATCATTCTCTACTTATTTGCTTGTTGCAATTTTACTTTTCCTTATTTAATTTCTGCAAATCCAACTCCCAATTCCCTTTACAATTCAAGCCATTTACATTTCCAGCACTTTAAGATTTTGCAATTTACATTTCTTGCAATCTAAGTTTTTGCCATTTAATTTCTTGTTATCTAAAATTCAGCAATTTATTTCCTGTTCTCTTTATTTTCAATGCAATTTAAATTCTGCAAATCACCAATCAATCAACCAAATCTTGATTCGCTTGACTAATTCAACCACTAAACTAAAATTGCTCAATCCTTCAATCCCTGTGGGATCGACCTCACTCCCGTGAGTTTTTATTACTTGATGCGACCCGGTGCACTTGCCGGTTAGATTTGTGTGTTTTGGGAGAAATTTATTTTTCCACCAAAATAATATCATCAGGACACACCCTATGTGAAGATATCTATAGTGACGGGCATGTTCTCTAACAGATTGTTTAGTCAGGAGATGGAATTCCTCACCGGAATCGGGTCCTAGAGGAATATTATTTTCAGCGGTTTTGATGATATAATCAGATTTTCTCTTGTTATCATCAGGGACATATAACTCATCTTGTGGGATTTTGGGTATTTCCCAATTGTCAATGGCTTGATTGATATCTTCGAAGCAAACCTCTTCTTCAAAGATATTGTGTTTGGGGGAAAGTTCCTCAGGACGAGTAACTTTCTCAGTAAGGGGATTGGAAGAGGAATGGATCGGAGAGGAAGAAGAAGAGGACGGTGAAGAAAAGGAAAGGCGTCTAGAGAGAGAGTGAAAGAGTTTAGACATGATTACATAAAATCTGATATCATGGCCCTCCTTTGGTTCAGAGAGAACGTATATATTATCACTAAACTATCACTCAAATTTTCGAATCTGGGTTTTTAACTCTTTTTTTTTAATAATCCTTTAAATCTATAGCCACCAGGAGTTCTTACGTTTGGACCCTTATCACTTTTAGGGACATCATCAAGTTAGCCTTACTGCCCGAAATCCAGGGTCTTACTGCTACAGCCCCTTTTAGTGATAAGATTAAATGGCCTGTACTTCCAGATTTAAAGTGTTGTTTCATATATACAAAAATGAACAGTAAATAAGAACCTGAACAGAAAAATCCCAGATCCATGAAATTCAAAGATAGTTTAATGATAATATGTATATTCCTACTTCCCCATCACCCAGATGGCCCTGGTGGATCAAGGAGGGAAAGGGGAAGAAGGATGAAAAGTTAGCGTCAGTATGAATGCAGTATGATATATGCAAGAACAGGGAAGTAAATATGAAGTTAGATGCGGCGGTAGTCCGCACGCATATGCAGGTTAGTTATGTAGTTAGATGTGGCGGTAGTCCGCACGCATATATGCAGTTGCAGAAATGTAAATATGGAAACACTAAAATGAAGGACTGAATAAAAGATTTTTATTGAATATATTGAAAAGGGAGAAGAGGGAAGAAGAGCTGGAGAGCTTACAAGGGGAACTCTCAGAGCGTCTCTCACTAACTTCTCTCTATGTTTTTCTAAAATGAAAAAGGGTACGTTACAATGAAAGCGTGACCTCCTTTAATAGTTGAGAAAATTATTGTTTCTATAGTGCAGGTTATGTTAACCGGTACTATTGCTACAGTACAAGTTGATACATTTGTTTTTTGCAATTTTGGCTTAAGATCTATTCTTCTCCTAGATTGATTCCAAAGCAATCGTCTTCATTTTGATTGTAATCACTTGATGATTCTTCCGAGGGAGTAGGATCATCTTTGTGTTTTTTGTCTTCATCAATCATCTGCATGATTTGTTGAAGGTGTCTTGCTAAGGTTTCTTTTGATTGGACCCCTGCAAGGGCTGCTGCAATTTGGGCTTTCTGGTTGAGGAATACTGATTCTTCATGGTCGAATGGTTTGGTGAACTTGGGGTGCTCTTTGAACCAATTTCGAACTTTATGTAATCATGTCTAAAAACCCAGATTCTAAAAACCCAGACATGATTACATAAAGTTCGAAATTGGTTCAAAGAGCACCCCAAGTTCACCAATCCATTCGACCATGAAGAATCAGTATTCCTCAACCAGAAAGCCCAAATTGCAGCAGCCCTTGCAGGGGTCCAATCAAAAGAAACCTTAGCAAGACACCTTCAACAAATCATGCAGATGATTGATGAAGACAAAAAACACAAAGATGATCCTACTCCCTCGGAAGAATCATCAAGTGATTACAATCAAAATGAAGACGATTGCTTTGGAATCAATCTAGGAGAAGAATAGATCTTAAGCCAAAATTGCAAAAAACAAATGTATCAACTTGTACTGTAGCAATAGTACCGGTTAACATAACCTGCACTATAGAAACAGTAATTTTCTCAACTATAGAAGGAGGCCACGCTTTCATTGTAACGTACCCTTTTTCATTTTAGAAAAACATAGAGAGAAGTTAGTGAGAGACGCTCTGAGAGTTCCCCTTGTAAGCTCTCCAGCTCTTCTTCCCTCTTCTCCCTTTTCAATATATTCAATAAAAATCTTTTATTCAGTCCTTCATTTTAGTGTTTCCATATTTACATTTCTGCAACTGCATATATGCGTGCGGACTACCGCCACATCTAACTACATAACTAACCTGCATATGCGTGCGGACTACCGCCGCATCTAACTTCATATTTACTTCCCTGTTCTTGCATATATCATACTGCATTCATACTGACGCTAACTTTTCATCCTTCTTCCCCTTTCCCTCCTTGATCCACCCAGGGCCATCTGGGTGATGGGGAAGTAGGAATATACATATTATCATTAAACTATCTCTAAAATTCGTGGATCTGGGATTTTTCTGTTCAGGTTCTTATTTACTGTTCATTTTTGTATATATGAAACAACACTTTAAATCTGGAAGTACAGGCCGTTTAATCTTATCACTAAAAGGGGCTGTAGCAGTAAGACCCTGGATTTCGGGCAGTAAGGCTAACTTGATGATGTCCCTAAAAGTGATAAGGGTCCAAACGTAAGAACTCCTGGTGGCTATTGATTTAAAAGATTATTAAAAAAAAAGAGTTAAAAACCCAGATTCGAAAATTTGAGTGATAGTTTAGTGATAATATATACGTTCTCTCTGAACCAAAGGAGGGCCATGATATCAGATTTTATGTAATCATGTCTAAACTCTTTCGCTCTCTCTCTAGACGCCTTTCCTTTTCTTTACCGTCCTCTTCTTCTTCCTCTCCGATCCATTCCTCTTCCAATCCCCTTACTGAGAAAGTTACTCGTCCTGAGGAACTTTCCCCCAAACACAATATCTTTGAAGAAGAGGTTTGCTTCGAAGATATCAATCAAGCCATTGACAATTGGGAAATACCCAAAATCCCACAAGATGAGTTATATGTCCCTGATGATAACAAGAGAAAATCTGATTATATCATCAAAACCGATGAAAATAATATTCCTCTAGGACCCGATTCCGGTGAGGAATTCCATCTCCTGACTAAATAATCTGTTAGAGAACATGCCCGTCACTATAGATATCTTCACATAGGGTGTGTCCAAGTTGCAGTCAAACCACTTATCCGAGAAGGTTTGAATGCCTCTATCCTCATGTGTCTTAGAGACATTAGACACAATGACTTCCAAGACTCCTTAATCGGAACAGTTGAAACGAGCCTAGGACATGGTCCACTTTACTTCAATTGTTTCCCAAACAAGACGGTCAGCCTGTTAGACCTTAACATTCTTGACTCTCTTTTCCTAAACATTCGAATTCATGGTCTTAACATGAAAGAAGGTTTAATTCCAGCCGCTTTAATTTATAGGATTCAATACAAGGTCATGAACACTTGTAACTCTAGAGTCCTTCTTAAGTCCCAAGATCGTGAAACCACTTTGTTTGTCACAGACATGACAAAGGCCAACTTCATGATCCCACGGCTCATAAGATGGGATGAAATTGACCTCCCTCAATCATGGTCAATTGACCGAGCCATTCCAACGCAACCTAGACAAGCACCTCTTTTACGAGAAGTAAAACAAGATGAATCAGGGAAGGTAGAGATTTTCTTTGATAGACGAAACTCTTTTTCCTCTAGATCTGAAGCAGGAACATCTAATGATTTTGCTTCAGCAAGAAGATCTTTTTCAGTAACTTCCCAATCTCAGTATTCAAAAATGTCGAGACCAGCCAATTCTGAAATACATATTTCCGGATTACAAAATAATTCTAGCATTTCTCAAGGAGTTTACCAAGAAGATGATGGTGATGTAGAATTTGAAGTTGAATCTTCTCATCAATCCCATCAATCTCCAACATATTCTTCTTTGAATGGTAAATGAATAACACGGAATTTGTTATAAACAGAGAAGCTTTACGTAAAAACCTTAACTCTGAAGAGTATGACCTCCAAAGAGAATGGTATTTACGTACTTATACAGCTTCTCAAATCTCAACATTCAAAGAAAAATATTACAAATTTTTAAATGATGTTAGAATGCATATTCCTTTTTTTGAATGGTTTCATGCTTATTCCATAAAAAACAACATTGAGTATCCTTTTAAAACTAAACAAACTTCATTTTCAGCAAATGTTATTTCAACTTGGAAAGTTAAAGATGGGAACTTAGTTAGATCTGAGTTTCCTCCAAAAGGAGCTTTTATTATTTCAAATACGGAAGGACATAATCATGTTATGGCCTCTCCCTTTAAAACAAAGAATGTGGATGAAGCTGTCGCCCCTAAAGATATTAAAAATCTCATTGAACAATCAAATTATACCAACAGATTTTTACAATGCTTGGGTGACAACCTTTCATCTTCAGGATCTATTTTCTCCTTCAAAAATGTTTCTGAAGCATCTACTTCTAAAAGTATTGAGAAACCTCTTTTTAAACCTTTCAAAATAAGTAGCAAGGCTAAGCAAAATCTTAAAACCTCCATTTTAAAACAACAATCTAGTGATTCGGAAGTTATTCAAAAGATTGACCAACTTTTGAATCGTTTTACTACTATCCCTGAAACTCCTACAAACTCTGGTGAATCTACTTCTCGTATTCAAACACACTCATCTAAAGCCATTAATGCCCTCGGACTTGAATCCAATGAATCTTGCTCTGAGCAAAGTGATGATTCTGGTAAATCATCCCTCAAGATTAGTCCCATTTTGAGCAACTCCCTAACCAAGTGGAAGGGTTTAACTAAACCCTCTACGTATGGTTATAATCGTGTATCCGCTCCAGATCTAGCTCTCGAAGAAAGAGAACTAGGTTTTGTTAGCTTCAATGCCAATAATGTCTATGAATGGAATATAGATGGCAAAATGGAATATAATATCATGAGTATGCTCCAGCATATGACAATGGTAGGAACAGCCTATCAAGCAGCCCATGATACCTCTGAAGAAGCTATAGCCAATGTTATTGTTTCCGGGTTTAGTGGTGAACTGAAGGGATGGTAGGATAACTACCTTTCCGATAACCAAAAACACTCAATCTTTTCTGCCATAAAAGTCAACGACCAGAACGAACCCATCATTAGTGACGACGGGGAACCTATCCCCGATGCTGTCAATACCTTAATTTTTACCATAGGAAGCCACTTCATTGGTGATCCATCTCTTTGGAAAGACCGTTCTGCGGAGTTGCTTTCCAATCTTAGATGCAAAACTTTGTCTGACTTTCAATGGTATAAAGATACCTTTCTTACTAGGGTTTATACCAGAGAAGACAGTCAACAACCTTTCTGGAAAGAAAAATTCCTTGCTGGACTCCCCAAATCCCTTGGAGATAAAGTAAGGGACAAAATTCGTAGCTTAACTCCAGACGGGATAATACCCTATGATGAGTTAAGTTATGGCCAACTCATTTCTTTTATCCAAAAGGTTGCCCTAAAAATTTGTCAAGATGATAAAATCCAAAGGCAACATGCTCGTGAGAAAACTCAAAATCGTATCGATTTGGGAACTTTCTGTGAACAATTTGGTCTTCCTGCTTGTCATCCAAGGAAATCTAAAAGACCTTCCAACCGAAAAGTTTTTAAACCTAACCCTGAAAAGAATTTTAGAAGATTCAAAAAGGGTTTTCAAAAACCTAAAAATGAAACAGGTTTCCAAAAGAATTTCCAAAAGTATCCCCAGAAAAACCCCATTATTTGTTACACATGTAAAAAACCAGGACATGTTAGCAAATATTGTCGGTTAAAAGGAAAGATTAATAATCTGAACCTTGATCCTCAGATTGAGGAACAGATTAATAATCTTATGATTGAGAGTTCAGATGATAACTCTGGACCAGAATCTTCTGATAATAATATCAACAATATCCAAGTTGATGATGTTGAGTCATCCTCAGATTCAGATATCAAGCAAATTAATGTTTTATCCAAAGATCAAGATCTCTTATTTGATGCTATCGAGGCTATTGACAATCCAGAACAAAAGAAAGACTTTCTTTTGAAACTAAAAAAATCTTTACAAAAGGAGAAAAAACCCAAAAGTTTGGTCCTTAACAACAAATATGACGTCAAACCTATTTTCAAAAAATTAGAAAAACAAGTTATTCGTCCCGTAACCATTCAGGACCTCCAAAATGAGGTTAACAACCTTAAGAGAGAAATCCAAGAAATCAAAAGAAACCAAAATGATCATCATCTCATTCTCTCTCAATTGGTACAAGAAGAAGAATCTGGTGATGAGGATCTTGGTTCTCTTTTAAACCAAACTGAGTGCTCTAAGGAACAAGAAAATAAAATTTCTAACGACAATGAGGTAAAAGAAATTTTGAGAATAATAAATGTATTCTCCTACATGAAACATCGTGTTACTGTCCGAATTGTCGTTAAAAATTTTATTTTTGACACCATTGCACTCTTTGATTCAGGTGCAGATTCAAACTGTATTAAGGAAGGTCTGGTCCCCACAAAATATTTCGAAAAAACTACTGAACGCCTTAGCTCAATAACGGGTGAAAGGCTAAGTATCAATTTTAAAATAACCAATGTTTTTATTGAAACAGGAAATATCAGTATTCCCACAGATTTCATCATAGCAAAAGATATAAAAAATGATGTAGTTTTGGGGACGCCTTTCATAAATCTATTGTTTCCAAATCTGGCAGATTGGCCTGGACTTACCTCTTTTGTAGGAGGACAAGTAACTTTCTTTGAGTTCTTAGACTCACCAAAGCAAAGATCTCTAAACCTAATTGAATCCAAAACCAAACAGATTTGTTTTCTAAAAGAAGAAATTTCTTTCAAAACCCTTGAATCACAGCTTTCTCAACCAAAGATTCAAGAAAAAATAAAAAATCTTTTAAATCAAATTGAAAAATCTATTTGTTCTGATTTGCCTCATGCCTTCTGGGATAGGAAAGAACACATTGTTGATCTTCCATATGAAAAGGATTTCAAAGAATCAAAAATCCCTACAAAAGCCCGTCCCATTCAAATGAATGAGCAGCTTTTGCAGCATTGTCAGCAAGAAATTAAAGATCTTTTTGATAAAAGACTAATCCGTCCTAGCAAAAGTCCTTGGTCTTGCTCTGCTTTTTATGTTAATAAACAAGCTGAGATAGAAAGAGGAACTCCCAGGCTTGTTATCAATTACAAACCTTTGAATCAAGCTTTACAGTGGATTCGTTACCCCATCCCAAACAAAAAAGATTTGCTTAATAGGTTAAACTCAGCAAATATTTTTTCAAAATTTGATATGAAGTCGGGTTTTTGGAAAATCCAAATCACTGAATCGGACCGTTATAAAACAGCTTTTACAGTTCCATTTGGGCAATATGAATGGAATGTAATGCCTTTTGGTCTAAAAAATGCCCCTTCCGAATTTCAGAAAATCATGAATGATATTTTCAACCCATATTCAAACTTTGCAATCGTTTATATTGATGATGTCTTAATTTTTTCCCAGACTCTGGATGAACATTTCAAACATGTTAAAACTTTTATGTACATCATCCAAAAAAATGGACTTGCAGTTTCTAAACCAAAAATTGTTCTCTTTCAAACAAAAATCCGATTTCTTGGTCACATAATTTTCTAAGGAACAATAACTCCTATTGAGAGATCAATTTTGTTTGCAGAAAAGTTTCCAGATTATATCCTCGATAAACCTCAGCTCCAGAGGTTCCTAGGATGTCTCAATTATGTTTCAGATTTCATCCCGAATCTGAACAATCTCCTTAAGCCCCTCCATGATAGGCTTAAGAAAAATCCTCCACCCTGGACAGACAAACATTCGGATATTATCAGATTTCTTAAAACCAAAGTCCGCAATCTTCCATGTCTTTATCTGCCCATTCCTCATGCATTCAAAATAGTAGAAACTGATGCATCAGATTTAGGATATGGTGGTATTTTAAAACAAAAACTGCATGATAAAGAATGTATCATTGCATTTACATCCAAACACTGGAATTTTACTCAACAAAAATATTCCACAATCAAAAAAGAAATTTTAGCCATTGTTTTATGCATCACAAAATTTCAATCCGACTTACTCAATCAAAAATTTTTAGTCCGAGTTGATTGCAAATCAGCTAAAGATGTGTTACAAAATGATGTAAAAAATCTTGCATCAAAACAAATTTTTGCCAGATGGCAAGCAATTTTAAGTGTCTTTGATTTCGACATTGAGCATATCAAGGGTAACTCAAACTCTCTCCCTGACTTTCTCACACGTGAATATTTGCAGGGAGATAATCAAGGGAAAGATGCCTAAAAAGGCAACATTAGCCTCAGTAAGAGGCAGAGGTATTCGCCTAGCCCTTCCTGGGCCGACCAAGAGATCTGGGTCAAGTACCCCAACTGGGTCATCTACCCAACAACCTTCCCCTATAACCCAAGAGCCGACTGGGTCATCTACTCAGATCACAAAAAATGTAGTTGAGTCATCTACTCAACCCCCAAGTAGTCAAACAGCCAAACAAACAAAGGCAGATTATGCCTTCCCAATCCAAACCTTGTTAGCCTTACAAGATGCAGGCCTTACAAAGCTCCATAAAAAATCCTGGGCTGACATATGTGACAGTTCAGATGAAGATGAAATAGACCTCACCAAACTTATCTCACAAATGGCAACACAAAAAACCATTTGCAATGATCCAAAAGGAAAAACAATTGCCCAAACAATGCCACCTCAATCAAACCAAACCCAGCCTGTCAACACTCAATTAAAATAACCATCCACATACATTTCAAAAAACAAGTTCTCATCTGTCCTTCTAATGGAACCCGAGTTTTGGGAAAAATCACCTTTTAAAGTTATTCCTAAAGTCTTTCCACCAGGATTCCATTTTAGACCAACAGCCTTGAACAAAACCAGACAGTTTTATGAATTCATATTAGTGGATTCAGATTCAGTTTCAATAAAACATTACAAAGATCCTAAAGATGCCACCAACATAACTCATTCAACCATTCAAATTTTAAAAGTACTCACCCCTAATCAATTTGGTAAAAGTCCAAACAATACTAAAAAATTCTCTAATCCTTATGACCCGATAGGATATTCTTATTGGGATTATGTGGATGCCTGGACAAGAGTATTTTGGTTACAAAATAATCAGAATAGACATTCTTGGCTCATTTATTTCAAGAAAAATACCAATTATCAATTCCCAAATTGGTTCTCCCAATGGTGGGATTACTTTGGTCCTCTACCAGAAATCTTGCCCCCACCTACCGACGAGGGGTTCAAAATTTTCACCAAAAAGTTTGACCAACAGGAAACAAGCATTCCTGCAGATCTTCAATTTTTCTCTGTTTTCTCCCTGGCCTGGGTATTCTCATGGCAATACAGGTATGGCAAACAAGAACATCCAAAGGCACCACCTATGCTTCAAAGGAATGCCTATGTAAAATGGTGGTCTCAGTTTGATGCTGCCATGGCCCATCCAGATAAAGTTCGAAATTGGTTCAAAGAGCACCCCAAGTTCACCAAACCATTCGACCATGAAGAATCAGTATTCCTCAACCAGAAAGCCCAAATTGCAGCAGCCCTTGCAGGGGCCCAATCAAAAGAAACCTTAGCAAGACACCTTCAACAAATCATGCAGATGATTGATGAAGACAAAAAACACAAAGATGATCCTACTCCCTCGGAAGAATCATCAAGTGATTACAATCAAAATGAAGACGATTGCTTTGGAATCAATCTAGGAGAAGAATAGATCTTAAGCCAAAATTGCAAAAAACAAATGTATCAACTTGTACTGTAGCAATAGTACCGGTTAACATAACCTGCACTATAGAAACAGTAATTTTCTCAACTATAAAAGGAGGCCACGCTTTCATTGTAAGGTACCCTTTTTCATTTTAGAAAAACATAGAGAGAAGTTAGTGAGAGACGCTCTGAGAGTTCCCCTTGTAAGCTCTCCAGCTCTTCTTCCCTCTTCTCCCTTTTCAATATATTCAATAAAAATCTTTTATTGACGTTACAATGAACACTTGTAATTCAAAGCTTGATTCATATATATATATATATATATATATATATATATATATATATATATATATGTATGTATATATGTATATTAGAGTATTGGGTGCTTTTGGGTACACGTTTGGGACTTGGAAATTGCTTGTGGAAGTATTGGATAGAGCTTGGAGCTGAGTGGTGCAGAATTTAAAACCCATAAACTAATCGGCAAGTGCACCGGGTCATACCAAGTAATACCTCAGGTGAGTGAGGGTCGATCCCACGAGGATTGATGGATTAAGCAACAACGGTTAAATGATTTACTTATTTAGGCAAGCAGAAAATAGTGTTTGAGAGTTTAATTGCATTAAACAGTAATTAAGAGAATATCATAAAGAAAGCAGTAAATAAGATGGGAGAAACAATATGAAGAAGGCAGTTAAGGTTTCAGAGTTATCTATTTTCTGGATTGACTTTTCTTACTAACTATTTTAATCATGCAAGATTTAATTCAGGGCAAACTATATGTGACTAGACCCTAATTCCTTAGACCTTCCTAGTCTCCTCTAAAATTCATCAACTGCTAATTCCTTGGTCAATTAATTCCAATTAGAGGGTAAAGATCAAATTCCAGTTTATATGCCACAAAATCCTAATTACCCAAATACAAAAGGATTATATGTCACGTATCCCGTTAAGTCCAGATAATTAGAATTTAGGAGAAATTATTTTCAAGCTGTTGTTCAAGTAAAGAGCTTTTCCAAGTTATACAAGAACTCAATTAGAACATGGGTCATACTTCCGTTCCACCCAAATTCATAAAATAAAGAACGAAAATAATTCTTGAAATATAAATCAAAATATAATTAAAATAGAAAAATAATAATATCAATCCATACAATAGACAGAGCTCCTAACCTTAACAGCGGAGGTTTAGTTGCTCATGGTTCATAGAGAAAAATAAGGATTCAGGTAAACTGTAAAGTACGGAATGTAAATTGGAATAGAATTCCCTAATGGAATCCCCTAAAAAGGAAGTTTCTTTCCCTTTTATATCTAATTCTAATAAATTTAAAATCTAGTTTCTAAAACTAAAAAAATAGATTTTCCTATTTAAAGATAAAAATAAAGTTTAAATCAAAATTAAATAAATAATCAGCAAGTCTTCAATTGATAGATGGGGACCACTTACTTCGTAGGGTCCATGCTTAACTTGGGAAGTAACAGGAAGTGTTCTCCTGAGTCATCCATTCTGCATCCTCTAATTTGTGTTTTTTGGGCCAAAAATTGGGTCAAAAATAGCCCAAAAATCGCCCCCATCATTTTCTGCGTTTTCTGCACGTGGCGCATGTTACGCGTACGCGTCGATGGTCTTCTTCGCGTGTCATGCGTACGCGTCAAATACGCGCACGCATCGCCGTGCAAATCTTCAAATCACGTGCACGCGTCAGGTACGCGCACGCGTTACCTTGGAAAGCTCCAAATCACACGCACGTGTCAGGTATGCGCACGCGTTGCTCATCGATGTCATCTCATTTAATTCTTGTGCTGCAGAAACTCCATCAAATCGAGCCGAATGCTACCTGAAATAAATAGAATTGCACAAGACTCAAAGTAGCATCCATAGTGGCTAAAAGATAATTAATTCTTGATTAAACTCAACAATTAAAATGCAAATTCACTAGGAAAAGATAGGAAAGATGTTCACGCATCACAACACCAAACTTGAATTGTTGCTTGTCCTCAAGCAACTAAAATAAGTGCATGATTAATATGTGAATTTGCATGATAAGTGAGAGTTTAGTCATGCTCAAGTCTATTCTTAAAATTGGGGTTTGTCCATTGTAATTTTGAATAGTTTTGGCATCTCACTCTCCTTTGAATCAGAGGAACGTCAGTGTCATTTGGAATTAGAATCCGGATCATATTATGAATTCTTTGATCTTTATACTCCCGTTTAATCATTGAACTCAGCAAAATTTAATTTAATTTATTTTTCTTTGGTGCTTTGCACCTTGAGCCTAGCTGTGACTTTAAATGTTTTGTCTCAAGGGTTACTTGACACAGAAACACCACAAGCACTTAACTGGGAGACTCTCTTTAAGTTCTGATTTTTCTTTCAGTTACGCCCAGACAGTGGTGCTCAAAGCCTTTGGCATACTCTGTTAAACGCACTTGGTCTCGACTCTAAGTGTTCTGTCTCAAGGATTACTTGACACAATCACACCACAAGCATATGACTAGGGAAACAACTCTTTGAGCTTTTAATCATGTCTGACCTCCCTAGTCATTGATGCTCAGAGCCTTGGACCTTGCTTTTATAGTTTTTTTTTTTTTGCTATTTTTTTTGCTTCAAGGATTAAATTTTTGTTTATTTTATAGAAGTCATAATAATTCTCTAAATTTCTGTTCCTTATACATCAAAATCCTTTGATTCAAATTCAAATATACATTGTTCATATCATGCATTCAAAATCACAAATAATACCACCACATTTAAGTAAATAAGACTACTCTTAAATATAAACTCAATTTCTCATGCAATACATCACATTTTTTCTCCTTTCTTTTTGATTTTAAGCTTAGTGTGTAATACATGAGACATCTTTTAGAATTAAAGCAATAAACAAAGCAAAATAGCAGAAAACCGGAACATAACATAGTAAGAGCGGGAAGGAATAAAAAAATGAAAAGAACTCAACCACCTCAGTAATTCTAGCGGTCGCTTTATTCTTCAGGTTGTGCTCCTTCGTGAAGATGATTCACCTCCCTTTGGTGCCATAAAAATAAACAGAAAACCCATAAGTGAAGCGACAACACCAAACTTAAAGGTTTGCTTGTCATCAAGCAAAGAGGAATTGAAAACAAAAAGAAACAAATATTATGATGAAATAAGAATAAAAAGGATAAAAGAGAGAATTAGGATTTGGGAGAGAGAGAGAATGAAAATTTAAAAACTAGACGGCACACTAGTGGAGGTGTGCGGTGCAGGCGATGCGTACGCGTACAGCACGCGTACGCGTGGGTCACCCGATTTTGATAATGATGCGTAAGCGTCTAGCACGCGTACGCGTGCCCTTGGTTTGTGCGAATCGCGCGAAGGCGGCCGTGCGCATGTACAACTCTTTGTTCGAGTGGCTTGGGAACCAAAATTTTCATACGACAAGTGCGCTTCATGCACGTGCATGCGTGGATGAACATTTGTTCAAAGGACGCACACGCATCAAGGACGCATTCGCGTGATCAAGTTTGTGCTTCTAGCATACTTCCAGCCCTAAGTCATTACAACTCTCTGCCCAAACACTGATTAACGCCGATTTTCAGGGTCACGCGTACGCGTTAGGGACGCGCACACGCGGATGGCTAAAAGCGCAAATGACGTGCACGCGTGAGGTGCGCCTACGCATGATCTTGTCTGTGCGCAAAGCATAGTTCCAACGCCACTCCTACTCATCTCTCGGGTAAATTTTCTTCTTCTTTTTTTTTGAAATATTCGGTTCCTATTCTAGAGTAGCTGCATGATCAAAACACACATAAAACGAAAGGAAAACAGTAGAAACTCAATAAAAATCAAATAAATAAGAAAACCACAACTACGAAAAATAACTAAGGATACGAAATAATCGGGTTGCCTCCCGCCAAGCACTTCTTTACCGTCACTAGCTTGACAGTCAGCTCCTCTAAGGAGGAGGATCATAGGGGTTCAGCTCTTCACCCCTTACTTTGAACTTCTTTCCTATGTCTCCATAAAGTAGCTCAATATGCTCCAGAGAGAGGCTTCTGTTTATTGTATAAATCCATGCTGGATTTCTAGTCAACACCACTTTTATTCCAAGGGAGAAACCTTCAGTGGATATCTTTTTGTTTCTCCATCCTCTGGGTACTTTCTTTTTAGGACCCTCTCCCTTGGTGGATGATGCATTCCCGACACCAAACTTAGGTTTAATGTCAGGAGGAATTTTATTGATTGTCACCAAAGGAGGTTTGAGCTACAGATTCTACTATGGATCATCAGGGGATTTTTGAAGGGTTGGATCAATAAGATCAGTCTGCATGCACCTCTCTTCTTCACCTGCTAAAGGTACGTCTTTGAAAACATGAAAGACTAGTTGCTCATTATGCACTCTAAGCACTAATTCACCCACTTCTACATCAATCGGAGCTCTTCCAGTGGCTAAGAATGGTCTTCCTAGAATTATAGAGGCATTCTCATCCTCCCATATGCCAAGAATCATAAAATCTTCTCGGAGGAAGAACTTACCCACTTTGACTAAGATATTCTCCACTAATCTGTATGCAGGCTGCATAGATTTGTCTTCCATCTGTAATGCTATCCTTGTGGGTTGTGCCTCTTGGATTTGCAGCTTCTTCATCACGGACAAGGGCATTAAATTAATTCTTGCTCCTAGATCACATAACGCATTCTCAAAGGTTGTGCTCCCAATGGTGCATGGAATTTGAAAGCTCCCTGGATCTGGTATCTTCCTTGGCAAGTTATTCTGAATTACGGCACTACATTCCTTAGTCAGGACTACTGTCTCATCTCCCTTTAAACGCTTCTTCTTTGACAACAGCTCCTTCATGAACTTGACATAGATAGGCATTTGCTCCAGAACCTCAGCAAAAGGAATACTGATTTGTAACTTTTTGAAGACTTCCAAAAACTTTGAAAACTACTTATCTTTGGTCTCCTTTTGAAGTCTATGAGGATATGGCATCTTAGGCTTGTACTCAGGAGCCTTTAGCAATGTAGGATAAGTGTCAATAGAATCTGGGAATGGGTTATCCGCACGCTTTGGAGGGGTGTGGTACATGAAATTGTGATACATACACTTTCTTCACAAGTCTGTGTAGCTGACCAGCAAGTGCACTGGGTCGTCCAAGTAATACCTTACGTGAGTAAGGGTCGATCCCACGGAGATTGTCGGCTTGGAGCAAGCTATGGTCATCTTGTAAATCTCAGTCAGGCAGATTCAATTGGTTATAGGGTTTTGATAACTAAAAGATAAATAAGACATAAAATAAGATAGAAATACTTATGTAATTCATTGATGGAAATTTCAGATAAGCGTATGGAGATGCTTTGTTCCTTCTGAATCTCTGCTTTCCTACTGCCTTCATCCAGTCATGCGTACTCTCTTCCATGGCAAGCCGTATATTGGGGGATCACCGTTGTCAATGGCTACCGTCTGTCCTCTCAGTGAAAATGGTCCGGCTACGGGTTACGTAGGGCTAATCATCTGTCGGTTCTCGGTCATGTCGGAATAAGATCCAATGATCCTTTTGCACACTGTCACTGCGCCTAACGGTCACGAGTTTGAAGCGTGTCACAGTCATCCCATCCCAGATCCTACTCGGAATACCACAGACAAGGTTTAGACTTTTCGGATCTCAAGAATGCTGCCAATTGATTCTAGCTTATACCACGAAGACTCTGATCTCACAGAATAGAAGGCTCTATTGTCAGGAGAGGCAACCATGCGTCGTGGACCAGGAGGCCAAGAGATATACATTCAAGCTTGTTTTCAGGTAGAACGGAAGTGGTTGTCAGGTACACGCTCATAAGTGAGAATGGTGATGAATGTCACTTGATCATCACATTTATCATGTTGAAGTGCGAATGAATATCTTAAAACAAGAATAAGCTTGAATTGAATAGAAAACAGTAGTAATTACATTAATTCATGAGGAACAGTAGAGCTCCACACCTTAATCTATGAGGTGTAGAAACTCCACCGTTGAAAATACATAAGTGATAAAGGTCCAAGCATGGCCGAATGGCCATGCCTCCCAAATAACATGAAACAATCGAAAAGGGTTCAAAGACCTAATCCCAAGATCAAAGATGATCAAAAAGAAGAAAATACAATAGTAAAAGGTCATATTTATAATGAACTAGTAACCTAGGGTTTACAGAAATAAGTAAATGATGCAGAAATCTACTTTCGGGCTTTTCTTGTAGTTAAATGCCAACTCTGGTGCCAGTTTAGGCGTTTAACTCCAGCTTTTATGCCAGTTTTGGCGTTTAACGCCAGAAAAGGGTCTCTGACCGGCGTTTTGATGCCAGTTTGGGCCATCAAATCTTAGGCAAAGTACAAACTATTATACACTGATGGAAAGCCCAAGATGTCTACTTTCCTACGCAATTAAGAGCGCACCAATTGGGCGTCTGTAGCTCTAGAATAGCAACTTCGAGTGCAGGGAGGTCAGAATCCAACAGCATCTTCAGTCCTTTCTCAGCCTCTGAATCAGATTTTTGCTCAGGTCCCTCAATTTCAGCCAGAAAACACCTGAAATCACAGAAAAACACACAAACTCATAGTAAAGTCCAAAAATATGATTTTTGCATAAAAACTAATAATTATATACTAAAAATTAACTAAATCATACTAAAAACTACCTAAAAACAATGCCAAAAAGCGTATAAATTATCCGCTCATCACAACACCAAACTTAAATTGTTGCTTGCCCCCAAGAAACTAAAACAAAATATAATAAAAAGAAGAGAATATACAATGAATCTCACAATATCAATGAAACTTAGTCCCAACTAGATGAGCGGGGCTAGTAGCTTTTTACTTCTGAATAGTTTTGGCATCTCACTTTATCCTTTGAAATTCAGAATGATTGGCATCTATAGGAACTCAAAATTTTAGATAGTTTTATTGGTTCTCCTAGTTCAGTATGTTGATTCTTGAACACAACTACTTTATGAGTCTTGGCTGTGACCCAAGGCACTTTGTTTTCCAGTATTACCACCGGATACATAAATGCCACAGACACATAACTAGGTGAACCTTTTCAGATTGTGACTCAGCTTTGCTAAAGTCCCTGGTTAGAGGTGTCCAGAGTTCTTAAGCACACTCTTTTGCTTTGGATCACAACTTTAACCACTCAGTCTCAAGCTTTTCACTTGGACCTGCATGCCACAAGCACATGATTAGGGACAGCTTAATTCAGCCGCTTAGGCCAGGATTTTATTCCTTTGGGCCCTCCTATCCATTAATGCTCAAAGCCTTGGATCCCTTTTACCCTTGCCTTTTGGTTTAAAGGGCTATTGGCTTTTTCTGCTTGCTTTTTCTTTTTCTTTCTTTTTCTTTTTTGCCATTTTTTTCTTTTTTTCGCAAGCTTTGTCTTTTTCACTGCTTTTTCTTGCTTCAAGAATCAATTTCATGATTTTTTAGATTATTAATAACATTTCTCTTTGTTCATCATTCTTTCAAGAGCCAAAAATTTTAACATTCATAAACTTCACTATTAAAATTATGCACTGTTCAAGCATTCTTTCAGAAAATAAAAAGTATTGTCACCACATCAAAATAATTAGACTAATTTCAAGATAAAAATTGAAATCCATGTACTTCTTGTTCTTTTGTAATTAGGAACATTTTTCATTTAAGAAAGGTGAAGGATTTATGGGACATTCATAGCTTCAAGGCATAGACACTAGACACTAATGATCATGTAATAAAGACACAAACATAGACAACATAAAGCATAAAAATCGAAAAACAGAAAGATAAGAACAAGGAAATTAAAGAACGGGTCCACCTTAGTGATGGCGGCTAGTTCTCCTTCTTGAAGATCCTATGGAGTGCTTGAGCTCCTCAATGTCTCTTCCTTGCCTTTGTTGCTCTTCCCTCATGGCTATTTGATCCTCTCTAATTTCATGGAGAATAATGGAGTGCTCTTGGTGCTCCATCCTTAGTTGCTCCATATTGGAACTCAAATCTCCCAAAGAGGTATTGGTGCACAAAATTGCAATCACACTTGCAATTCCGCACAACTAACTAGCAAGTGCACTGGGTCGTCCAAGTAATACCTTACGTGAGTAAAGGTCGATCCCATGGAGATTGTCGGCTTGAAGCAAGCTATGGTTACCTTGTAACTCTTAGTCAGGAGATTAATAATGAAAAGGGTTTTTGTTTGCAATATAATAAAAGAGCATGAAATAAAAGGTACTTTTGGTTCAATAGTAAAGAATAGGTTGGAGTTTTGGAGATGCTCTGTCATCTGAATCTCTGCTTTCCTACTATCTTCTTCTTCACGCGTGCAAGGCTCCTTCCATGGCAAGCTGTATGTAGGGTGTCACCGTTGTCAATGGCTACTTCCCATCCTCTCAGTGAAAATAGTCCATGTGCGCTGTCACCGCACGGCTAATCATCTGTCGGTTCTCGATCATGTTGGAATAGAATCCAATGATCCTTTTGCGTCTGTCACTACGCCCAACACTCGTGAGTTTGAAGCTCGTCACAGTCATCCCTTTTCAGATCCTACTCAGAATACCACAGATAAGGTTTAGACTTTCTGGATCCTAGGAATGGCCGCCAATAATCCTAGCTTATACCACGAAGACTCTGGATGCACGAATTCAAACACTCTGTTGTCAGGAGAGGTACTCAAAGTCGTGAACCAGGAACCCAAGAGATGCACATTCAATCTAAGATAGAATGGAGGTGGTTGTCAAGCACGCGTTCATAAGTTGAGAATGGTGATGAGTGTCACGGATCATCATATTCATCATGTTTAAGTGCGAATGAATATCTTAGAATGGAAACAAGCGTGATTGAATAGAAAATAGTGGTAATTGCATTAATCCATCGAGACACAATAGAGCTCCTCACCCCCAACCATGGGGTTTAGAGACTCATGCCGTAGAAGATACAAAGTCATATGTAAAATGTCATGAGGTACCAAATAAATCGCTAAAGGTATTTTTTATACTCAACTAGTAACCTTGGTTTATAGAAAATGAGTAAACTAAGATAGGTAGTGCAGAAATCCACTTCTGGGGCCCACTTGGTGTGTGTTTGGGCTGAGCATTGGAGCTTTCACGTGCATAGGCTATTCCTAGAGTTAAACATCAGCTTTGGTGCCAGTTTGGGCGTTTAACTCCAACTTTTATGCCAGTTCTGGCGTTTTGACACCAGAAAAGGGCAGAGAGCTAGTGTTTTTACGTCATTTTACGTCATCAAAACTCGCTCAAAGTATGGACTATCATATATTGCTGGAACGCCCTGGATGTCTACTTTCCAACGCAATTGAGATCACACCATTTGGAGTTCTGTAGCTCCAGAAAATTTACTTCGAGTGCAGGGAGGTCAGAATCCAACAGCATCTGCAATCCTTTTTCAGCCTCTGAATCAGATGTTTGCTACCTGAAATCATAGAAAAACACAAAAACTTATAGTAAAGTCCAGAAATATGATTTTTGCATAAAAACTAATAAAAATATACTAAAAAGTGGCTAAACCCTACTAAAAACTATATGAAAATACCCCCAAAAAGCATATAAAATATCCGCTCATCAGGTATTGAGTTGCTCCCAATAGTTGTGTGGAGGAAAATGCATCCCTTGAGGCATCTCAGAAATTTCTTGATGAGGGACTTTCTCATGCTCTTGTTGAGGTCCATAAGTGGGTTCTGTTGTTTGCTCTATCCTCTTTTTAGTGATGGGCTTGTCCTCTTCAATGAGGATGTCTTCCTCTATGACAATTCCAGCTAAACCACATAGGTGACTAATGAGATGAGGGAGGGCTAACCTTGCCAAAGTGGAAGGTTTGTCAGCAACCTTGTATAGTTCTAGAGGTATGATCTCATGAACTTCCACTTCCTCTCTGATCATGATGCTATGGATCATGATAGCCCGATCCACAGTTACTTCGGACCAGTTGCTAGTAGGAATAATAAAACGTTGGATGAATTCCAACCATCCTCTAGCCACGGGTTTAAGGTCATGCCTTCTCAATTGAATCGGCTTGCCTTTGGAGTATCTTTTCCACTGAGCACCTTCCACACATATGTCCAAGAGGACTTGGTCCAACCTTTGATCAAATTTGACCCTTCTAGTGTAGGGGCGTGCATCTCCTTGCATCATTGGCAAGTTGAATGCCAACCTTACATTTTTCGGACTGAAATCTAAGTATTTCTCCCGAATCATTGTAAGCCAATTCTTTGGGTTCGGGTTCATACTTTGATCATGGTTTTTGGTGATCCATGCATTAGCATAGAACTCTTGAACCATTGAGATTCCGACTTGTTGAATGGGGTTAGTGAGAACTTCCCAACCTCTTCTTCGAATCTCACGTCGGATCTCCAGATACTCATTCCTTTTGAGCATGAAAGGGACCTCAGGGATCACTTTCTTCTTGGCCACAACTTCATAAAAGTGGTCTTGATGGACCTTTGAGATGAATCTCTCCATCTCCCATGACTCGGAGGTGGAAGCTTTTTCCTTCCCTTTCCTCTTTCTAGAGGTTTCTTCGGCCTTAGGTGCCATAAATGGTTATGGAAACACAAAAAGCAATGTTTTTTTTCATACCAAACTTAAAAGGTTTGCTCGTCCTCGAGCGAAAGAAGAAAGAAGGGAGGAGAAGAAGAAGAAAATGGATGAGATGGAGAGGTGTGAGTGGTTCGGCCAAGGGGGAAAGAAGTATTTATGATGTGTGAAAATGAAGGAGGGATGAGGTGTTTATATAGAAGTGGAGAGAGGGGTAGGGTTCATGTATTTAGGGGTTGGGTTTAGGATGGAAAGTTTTTTAATTTTGGATGGTGGGGTAGGTGGGGTTTTTGGGGAAGAGTGGGTGGATGTGAGTGGTCAAGAGGTGATAGGGAAGAGAGATGGAGGTGATTGGTGAAGGGTTTTAGAGGAGGGTGTTATTGGAATGTGTGAAGAAGAGATAGATTGAGTTAAGGTAGGTGGGGATCCTGTGGGGTCCACAGATCCTGAGGTGTCAAGGATTTCTCATCCCTACACTATTCTGGCGTGTAAACGCCCTCTGAGTACTAATCCTGGCGTTAAACACCAGGTTGTTGCCCATTTCTGGTGTTTAACGCCAGTTTTTTTCCCTTTCTGGCGTTTAACGCCAGCTTAGTGCCCTTTTCTGGCGTTAAACGCCAGTCTGGTGCCCTTTTCTGGCGTTAAACATCTAGAATGGTGCCAGACTGGGATTTTAACGCCCATTCTGCTACCCTTACTCGCGTTTAAACACCAGTAAGCTCCTTGATAAACCCCATTTGTAGGGTTTATCTTGTGCTTGATTTAGGGGATTTTATAACCTTTTACCCACATTTATTCAATGAAATAGCATGGTTTTATAACTTCTCCTTTAACTGTGCTTAAGAGTGAAAACATACTTTTTAGGTCTTAAAATAGTTAAATTTAATTCACCTTGATTCCATTAGATGCCTTGATATGTTTGTTAAGTGATTTAAGGTTTAGGAGGCAAAGATTGGATCAAGGAAATGAGGAAAGAAAGCATGAAAAGTTGGAGAACTCATGAAGAAATGAAAGAACCGGAAAGCTGTCAAGCCGACCTCTTCGCACTTAATCGACCATAACTTGAGCTACAGAGGTCCAAATGATGCGGTTCCAGTTGGGTTGGAAAGCTAACATCCGGGGCTTCGAAACGATATAATATTTGCCATAGTTGCATCATGCATAGGGGCGCGCACGCGCACGGTACGCGGACGCGCCGTTGGTGCACGTGATTCACTTCATGCAAACTCGTGGCTAGCGAATTCACAAGCCTTGTGGGCCCAATCCAACTCATTTCTGATGCTATTTAACCCAAGGGGTGAAGAGGGAAACACATGTTAGTTACCATTAGTTTAGTTTAGCTTAGTTTAGTAGTTAAAGTTAGTTTTTAGAGAGAGAAGCTCTCACTTCTCTCTAGAATTAGGATTAGGATTAGGTTTAGTTCTTAGATCTAGGTTTTACTCTATGCTTTCTTCAACTTCTATCTCTCAATTCTTTGTTGCTACATTCATCTTCTTCTATTCTTTTGTTGTAATTTCCTTTATGTTGTTCTTATATCTTGTTGTAGATCTAGTATTGTTCCTTCCATTTTCTTTCAATTCAATAAGAGGTAATTCATAATAATTGTTCTTCTTTGCTTTTCTATTGTTGATCTCTTGCCTTTGTAGTTAGATCTCTCTTTAATTCTTGCAATTTATGTTGTTTACTTTTATTGCCTTTTATGTGTTTGTTGAAATGCCTCTTCTAGATATAGTATAGATTTTGTTCCTCTTGGCCTAGGTAGAGTAATTAGTGACACTTGAGTTATCTAATTCCTTTGTTGATTGATAATTGAAGAGATTGCTAATTGGTTTGGAGTGCACTAAAGCTAGTCTTTCCTTGGGAGTTGGCTAGGACTTGTGGCTCAAGTCAATTCATCCACTTGACTTTCCTTTATTTAGTAAGGGTTAACTAAGTGGTAGCAATGAACAATTCTCACCACAATTGAGAAGGATAACTAGGATAGGACTTCTAGTTCTCACACCTTACCAAGAGCCTTTTATAGTTGTTAGTTTACTTTTCTTGCCATTTATAATTCTTGTCTAAAAATCCTAAAAACCCCAAATATAACTCACAACCAATAACAAGGCACTTTATTGTAATTCCTAGGGAGAACGACCCGAGGTTTGAATACTTCGGTTTATAAATTTTAGGGGTTTGTACTAGTGACAAACAACTTTTTGTATGAAATGATTATTGATTGGTTTAGAAACTATACTTGCAACGAGAATTCATTTGTGAAATTCTATACCATCAAAAATGCAATCATCACTCCTCCTCCAGGGTGTGCTGTTTTTAATGCTATTTTTGAGCTTGCTTTGATTTTTGCAGTTATTTTTGTGACTCCACATGATCATCAATCTAAAGAAAACATAAAATAACAATGGAAATTTAACATAGTTAAATAAAAATTGGGTTGCCTCCCAATAAGCGCTTCTTTAATGTCAATAGCTTGACAGTGAGCTCTCATGGAGCTTTACAGATATTTAGAGCATGGTTGGGGCTTTCCAACACCAAACTTAGAGTTTGAATGTGGGGGCTCTGTTTGACTCTGTATTGAGATAAGCTTTTCATGCTTCTTCTCCATGTGTACAGAAGAAGATCCTTGAGCCTTAAACACAAGGTAGTCCTCATTCACTTGAAGGACCAACTCTCCTCTGTCAACATCAATCACAGCTTTTGCTGTGGCTAGGAAGGGTCTGCCAAGGATGATGGATTCATCCTCATCCTTTCCAGTGTCTAGGATTATGAAATCAACAGGGATGTAAAGGCCTTCAACCTGTACCAAGACATCCTCTACAAGTCCATAAGCCTATTTCTTTGATTTGTCTGCCATCTCTAGTGAGATTCTTGCAACTTGTACCTTAAAGACCCCTAGTTTCTCCATTACAGAGAGTGGCATGAGGTTTACACTTGACCCCAGGTCACACAGAGCCTTCTCAAAGGTCATGGTGCCAATGGTGCAAGGTATTAAGAACCTTCCGGGATCTGGTTTCTTTTGAGGTATCTTCAGTTGAGCCAAGGCGTTTAGTTTATTAATGAGCAATGGAGGTTCATCCTCCCAAGTCTCATTACCAAATAATTTGGTATTCAGCTTCATGATTGTTCCAAGATACTGAGCAACTTGCTCTTCAATAACAACTTCATCTTCTTCAGAGGAAGAATACTCATCAGAGCTCATGAATGATAACAGAAAGTTTAGTAGAATCTCTATGGTCTCTAGATGAGCCTCAGATTCTTTTGGTTCCTCATGAGGGAACTTCCTAATGGTCAGTGGACGTCCCATGAGGTCTTCCTAACTGGGAATCACTGCCTTCCCCTCCTCTACAGGTTCAGCCATGTTGGACGTGTAGATGGCCTTGCACTCTCTCTTTGGATTCTCTTCTGTATTGCTTGGGAGAGTACTAGGAGGAGTATCAGTGACTCTTTTACTCAGCTGACCCACTTGTGCCTCCAAATTTCTTATGGAGGACCGTGCCTCAGTCAGGAAACTGAGAGTGGCCTTGGATAGATCAGAGACTATGTTTGCTAAGCCAGAGAGGCTCTGTTCAGAATTCTCTGTCTGTTGCTGAGAAGATGATGGAAAATGTTTGCTATTGCTAAACCTATTTCTCCCACCATTATTGTTATTGAAGCTTTGTTGAGGCTTCTGTTGATCCTTCTATGAGAAATTTGGGTGATTCTTCCATGAAGGATTATAGGTGTTTCCATAAGGTTCTCCCATGTAATTCACCTCTTCCATTGCAGGGTTCTCAGGATCATAAGCTTCTTCTTCAAAGGATGCTTCATTAGTACTGCCGGATGCAGCTTGCAATCCAGTCAGACTCTGAGAAATCATATTGACTTGTTGAGTCAATATTTTGTTCTGAGCTAATATGGCATTCAGAGTATCGATCTCAAGAACTTCTTTCTTCTGAGTTACCCCATTATTCACAGGATTTCTCTCAGAAGTGTACATGAACCGGTTATTTGCAACCATTTCAATGAGTTCCTGAGCTTCTGCTGACATCTTCAGATGAAAAGATCCACCAGCAGAGTGGTCCAATGACATTTTGGATAACTCAGACAGACCATCATAGAATATACATATGATGCTCCATTCTGGAAACACGTCAGAAGGACACCTTCTGATCAATTGCTTGTATCTTTCCCAAGCTTCATAGAGGGATTCACCTTCCTTTTATTTGAAGGTTTGAACTTCCACTCTAAGCTTACTCATCTTTTGAGGTGGAAAGAATTTAGCTAAGAAGGCATTAACAAGCTTTTCCCAATAGTTCAGGCTGTCTCTAGGCTGTGAGTTCAACCATATACTAGCTCTGTCTCTTACAGCAAAAGGAAAAAGCATAAGTCTGTAGACCTTGGGATCAACTCCATTGGTCTTAACAGTGTCACAGATTTGCAAAAATTCAGCCAAGAATTAATGAGGATCTTCCAATGGAAGTCCCTGAAACTTGCAATTCTGTTGCATCAGAGAAACTACTTGAGGCTTAAGCTCAAAGTTGTTTGCTCCAATGGCAGGAATAGAGATGCTTCACCCATAGAAATTGGGAGTTGGTGCAGTAAAGTCACCAAGCACCTTCCTTACATTGTTGGCATTGTTGTTATTTTCAGCTGTCATGTTTTCTTCTTTTTCAAAAATTTCTGTCAGGTCCTCTCCAGAGAGTTGTGCTTTAGCTTCTCTTAACTTCCTTTTCAGATTCCTTTCAGGTTCAGGATCAACTTCAACAAGAATGCCTTTATCTTTGTTCCTACTCATATGAAAGAGAAGAGAACAAGAAAGTATGGAATCCTCTATGTCACATTATAGAGATTCCTTGATGTGTCAGAGGAAAAGAAGAATAGAAGGGTGAGGTAGAGAGAAGAATTCGAACTTATGGAGAGGGAAGGGGGTCCGAATTATTAAAGGAGGATAAGTGTTAGTGATTAAATAGAAAGAGAGGGGAGAGAGAGAATTTTCGAAAAATTTTAGATGAAATAAAATTAGAGTTTAAAACAATTAGTTAATTAAAAAGATTTTTGAAAAAGTTGTTAATGGTTTTCGAAAATCGGAGAGAGAAAAGTAGTTAAGTGGTTTTGAAAAAGATAAGAGATAATAAGTTTTGAAAAGATAGAAAGTTAGAAAGAGATTTTGAAATTAGAATTTAAAATTTGAAAAAGATATGATTTAAAAAAGATATGATTGAAAAGATATGATTGAAAAACAAATTAAGAAAGATTTGATTTTTTTTAATTAATGACTTGACTAACAAGAAATTAAAAGATATGATTCTAAAATTCAAATATTGAACATTTCTTAACAAGAAAATAACAAACTTGAAATTTTTGAATCACAGCATTAATTGTTAGCAAGGATTTTCGAAAATATTAAAAGAAAAATGAAAAGGATTTGATTTTGAAAAAGATATGGTTAATAAGAGAAGATATGAAAAAGATAAGATTTTGAAAAATTAGTTTTAAAACTTGAAAATTGAAAAAGATTTGAATTGAAAACAAAATTACTTCCTTGGTGTTATCCTGGCGTTAAATGCCCAGGATGCTAGCCATTTTGGCATTTAACGCCCAGAATGCTACCTCTTTGGGCGTTTAACGCCCAACCAGGTACCCTGGCTGGCGTTAAACGCCAGAAATCCTTCTTTACTGGGCGTTTTGAACGCCCAGCTTTTTCTCTGTGATTCCTCCGCTGTATGTTCTGAATCTTCAATTCTCTGTATTATTGACTTGAAAAGACATAATTTTGAATTTTTTTTTTGAATATTTTTATGATGAGAGGAAAAACAACAGAATGAAATTAATCATGAAAAACTAAGATCAAACAAGGGATGCATGCAAGAACACTTTGAGTGTCAAGATGAACATCAAGAACATATTTTTGAAAATTTTTAAGAAAAGAAAGACATGCAAGACACCAACTTAGAAATTTTCATACTAGAAACACTAACAATTTGAGAATGCACATGAGAAACAACAAAAGACACAAAACAAGAGAATTTAAAGATCAGACAAAGGAAAATCATCAAGAACAACTTGAAGATAATTGAAGAACACAATGCATATATTTTCGAAAAATGCAACAAAAATAAAAATATGCAATTGACACCAAACTTAGAATGTGACACTAGACTCAAACAAGAAACACAAAATTTTTTTTGATTTTATGATTTTATAAAAAAAATTTTGTAATTTTTCAAAAATTATTTTGAAAAAGAAAATAAGAAACTCAAAATTTTTAATAAGAATTCCAGGAATCATGCAATGTTAGTCTAAAGCTTCAGTCTAAAAAGATTAGACATGGCTATCTAAGCTTCAGCCTACATTACATACAACAGCCAAATTGATGGGAATCAACTAGCTCCTGTGATGATAAAAGCATCATCTAAAACCCTAGAATACATTCTTAAAAATTCTGAAGAACAAAATAAAAAGAAAGATACCTAATCTAAGCAACAAGATGAACCGTCAGTTGTGCAAAATCAAACAATCCCTGGCAACGGCGCCAAAAACTTGGTACATGAAATCGTGATACACACACTTTCTTTACAACTTCGCGTAGCTGACCAGCAAGTGCACTGGGTCGTCCAAGTAATACCTTACGTGAGTAAGGGTCGATCCCACAGAGATTGTCGGCTTGGAGCAAGCTATGGTCATCTTGTACATCTCAGTCAGGCAGATTCAATTGGTTATGGGGTTTTCATTAGGGGTGTAATCGGTTCGGTTTGGTTCGATTTTAGACCGAAAACCAACCGAACCAACCTGTTCGGTTCTACACTGATCTCAACCGTTCGGTTTGCTTCTGTCTGGACAACCAAACCGAACCGAACCGAACCAATAGCGGTTTGGTTCGGTCGGTTTTTTCGGTTTTTTGAAACCTAATATTCATAATTTAAATTACCATAAAATCAAGTTTAAAACCATCAATAAATTAGAATAACAAGACTATATCACATCCAAATTCAATACAAATTCAACTTGTCCCAACAATTAAACCTAAAACAAAGACAATTAAAAATGTCTAGCAAATAACAACAACAAACACATTTTAAAACATGCTAAAAACCTAAACAGCCACTTTAAACCAAATAAAAACCAAGCAACCACCATGCTTAATCTGAATCTACGCCGCTATCCATTGAAGAACATACCACAGACTCAATATTTTCACCCCAACTTCAGGCGTCCGTTCATTGGGCACCTCATTGCTTGTTGGCTGCATATATATATATACAGAACAATGAAAAATTAGCATTTTAACTCATCAACAGCACCAAAAGTATTGTTTCCAGCAACAAATTTAGCATTCAAAATCACAGCAGCTCATATATATGCAGCCATATATATTAAGAACATATTAATTATATGTGGTGGACGAAATTGTGATCCATATTCTTTTGTATTTGTATGAAATCATTATTATGGCACCAGTTGAATTCACAACTCCGTTCAACTAACCAGCAAGTGTACTGGGTCGTCCAAGTAATAAACCTTACGCGAGTAAGGGTCGATCCCACAAAGATTGTTGGTATGAAGCAAGCTATGGTCACCTTGTAAATCTCAGTTAGGCAGATTAAATTGGTTTATGGATTTTTGAATAATTAATAATAAAAAGAAAATAAAAGGGATAGAAATACTTATGTAGATTAATAGTGGGAATTTCAGATAAATGCATGGAGATGCTGTGCTCCTCTTGAAACTCTACTTCACTACTCTTTCTTCCAATCCTTCTTACTCCTTTCCATGGCAAGCTGTATGTAGGGCTTCACTATCATCAATGGCTACTTTCAATCCTCTCGGAAAAATGTTCCTATGCGCTGTCACTGCACGGCTAATCGTCTGGAGGCATCACCCTTGGTTGATAGCTATATCCCATCCTCTCAGTGAAAATGTTCCAAATGCTCTGTCACAGCACGGCTAATCATCTGTCGGTTCTCAATCAGGTTGGAATAGAATCCATTGATTCTTTTGCGTCTGTCACTAACGCCCAGCCTTCAGAAGTTTGAAGCTCGTCACAGTCATTCAATACCGGAATCCTACTCGGAATACCACAGACAAGGTAGACTTTCCAGACTCCCAAGATCCTACTCGGAATACCACAGACAAGGTTAGACTTTCCGGATCCTCATGAATGCCGTCATCTTTCTAGCTTATACCACGAAGATTCTGTTGGGGAATCTAAGAGATATGCGCCCGGCCTAAGGTAGAACGGAAGTGGTTGTCAATCACGCGCGTTCATAAGTGAGAATGATGATGAGTGTCACAGATCATCGCATTCATCAAGGTTAAGTGCAACGTATATCTTGGAATAAGAATAAAAGAGAATTGAATAGAAAGTAATAGTAATTGTATTGAAACTTGAGGTACAGCAGAGCTCCACACCCTTAATCTATGGGGTGCAGAAACACCACTGTTGAAAATACATAAGTAAAAGGTTCAGGCATGGCCGAATGGCCAGCCCCCATGATCTGAGAACTAATCGTCCCAAGATGTCAAATACATTAGTTAAATGTTCTATTTATAATAAACTAGCTCCTAGGGTTTACATGAGTAAGTAATTGATGCATAAATCCACTTCCTGGGCCCGCTTGGTGTATGTTTGGGCTGAGCTTGATCAATCCACGAGCTGAGGCTTCTCTTGGAGTTGAACTCCAAGTTATGACATGTTTTGGGCGTTCAACTCCGGATCATGACGTTTTTCTGGCGTTTAACTCCAGACAGCAGCATGTACTTGGCGTTCAACGCCAAGTTACGTCGTCAATTTCCGAATAAAGTATGGACTATTATATATTGCTGGAAAGCCCTGGATGTCTACTTTCCAAAGCCGTTGAGAGCGCGCCAATTGGAGTTCGGTAGCTCCAGAAAATCCACTTTGAGTGCAGGGAGGTCAGATTCCAACAGCATCAGCAGTCCTTTTGTCAGCCTTCTTCAGAGTTTTGCTCAAGTCCCTCAATTTTAGCCAGAAATTACCTGAAATCACAGAAAAACACACAAACTCATAGTAAAGTCCAGAAATGTGAATTTAACATAAAAACTAATGAAAACATCCCTAAAAGTAGCTTGAACTTACTAAAAACTACCTAAAAACAATGCCAAAAAGCGTATAAATTATCCGCTCATCACAACACCAAACTTAAATTGTTGCTTGTCCCCAAGCAACTGAAAATCAAATAGGATAAAAAGAAGAGAATATACTATAAATTCTAGAATATCAATGAATATTAATTATAATTAGATGAGCGGGACTTGTAGCTTTTTGCTTCTGAACAGTTTTGGCATCTCACTTTTTCCTTTGAAGTTTTGAATGATTGGCTTCTCTAGGAACTTAGAATTTCGGATAGTGTTATTGATTCTCCTAGTTAAGTATGTTGATTCTTGAACACAGCTACTTATGAGTCTTGGCCGTGGCCCTAAGCACTTTGTTTTCCAGTATTACCACCGGATACATAAATGCCACAGACACATAACTGGGTGAACCTTTTCAAATTGTGACTTAGCTTTGCTAAAGTCCCCAGTTAGTGGTGTCTAGAGCTCTTAAGCACACTCTTTTTTTGCTTTGGATCACGAATTTAACCACTCAGTCTCAAGCTTTTCACTTGGACCTTCATGACACAAGCACATGGTTAGGGACAGCTTGATTTAGCCGCTTAGGCCTGGATTTTGTTTCCTTGGTCCCTCCTATCCATTGATGCTCAAAGCCTTGGATCCTTTTTACCCTTGCCTTTTGGTTTTAAGGGCTATTGGCTTTTTCTACTGCTCCTTCTCTTTTTTTTCGCAAGCTTTTGCTATTCACTGCTTTTTCTTGCTTCAAGAATCAATTTCATGATTTTTCAGATCATCAATAACATTTCTCTTTGTTCATCATTCTTTCAAGAGCCAACAATTTTAACATTCATAAACAACAAGATCAAAAGACATATGCACTGTTCAAGCATTCATTCAGAAAACAAAAAGTGTTGTCACCACATCAATATAATTAAATTAAATTCAAGGATAAATTCGAAATTCATGTACTTCTTGTTCTTTTGAATTAAAACATTTTTCATTTAAGAGAGGTGAAGGATTAATGGATTTATTCATAACTTTAAGATATAATTACTACATACTAATGATCATGAAGTAAAGACACAAAACATAGATAAACACAACATTAAAAACCGAAAAGCAGAAAGAAATAAGAACAAGGAATGAATCCACCTTTAGTGGCGTCTTCTTCTTGAAGGACCAATGATGTTCTTAAGCTCTTCTATGTCCCTTCCTTGCCTTTGTTGCTCCTCCCTTATTGCCCTTTGATCTTCTCTTATTTCTTGGAGAATGATGGAGTGCTCATGATGTTCCACCCTTAATTGTTCCACATTGTGGCTTAAATCTTCTAAGAAGGTGTTGAGTTGCTCCCAATAGTTGTTGGAAGGCAAGTGCATCCCTTGAGGCATCTCAGGGATTTCTTGATGATGAGCTTCCTCATGCATCTCTTGAGAACCGTGAAGGGCTTCTCTTGCTTGCTCCATCCTCTTTTTGGTGATGGGCTTATCCTCTTCAATGAGGATGTCTCCTTCTATGATGACTCCAGCTGAGTAACATAGATGGCAAATAAGGTGAGGAAAAGCTAGCCGTGCCATAGGTGAGGGCTTGTCGGCTATTTTGTAGATTTCATTGGAGATGACCTCATGAACTTCTACTTCCTCTCCAATCATGATACCATGAATCATGATGGCCCGATCCACAGTAACTTCAGATCGGTTGCTAGTAGGAATGATGGAGCGTTGAATGAACTCCAACCATCCTCTAGCCACAGGCTTGAGGTCCAGTCTTCTTAGTTGGACTGGCTTGCCTTTGGAGTCTCTCTTCCATTGAGCTCCTTCCACACATATGTCCATAAGGACTTGGTCCAACCTTTGATTAAAGTTGACCCTTCTAGTGTAGGGGCGTTCATCTCCTTGCATCATGGGCAAGTGAAACGCCAACCTCACATTTTCCGGACTAAAATCTAAGTATTTCTCCCGAACCATTGTGAGATAATTCTTTGGACTCGGGTTCATACTTTGATCATGGTTTCTAGTGATCCATGCATTGGCATAGAACTCTTGAACCATTAAGATTCCGATTTGTTGCATGGGGTTGACTAGGACTTCCCAACCTCTTCTTTGGATTTCATGTCGGATCTCCGGATACTCATTTTTCTTGAGCTTGAAAGGGACCTCAGGGATCACCTTCTTCTTTGCCACAACATCATAGAAGTGGTCTTGATGGCTCTTAGAGATGAATCTTTCCATCTCTCATGACTCGGAGGTGGAAGCTTTTGTCTTCCCTTTTCCTTTTCTAGAGGATACTCCGGCCTTAGGTGCCATTGGTAATGGAAAAACAAAAAAAAGCTTATGCTTTTACCACACCAAACTTAAAATATTGCTCGCCCTCGAGCAATAAAAGAAAGAAGAGAAGAAGAAGAAGAAAATATGGAGGAGAGGGAGAGAAGTAGGTTCGGCTATGTGGGAGAAGAGGGGGTTGTGTTGTGGGAAAATGAAGTGGAATGGAAGGGTATTTATAGGGAGAGGGGGAGGTTATGTTCGGCCATTTTGGGTGGGAATGGGTGGGAAAATGGTTTTGAATTTTTGAAGGTAGTTGGGGTTTATGGGGAAGAGTGGATGGATGTGAGTGGTGAATGGGGTAATTGGGAAGAGGAATTGAGGTGATTGGTGAAAGTTGTTGGGAAGTGTGACATGGGGGTTAGGAGAGTGTAATTAGGATTAGGAGGTAAGGTGGGAATATGTTAGGTGGGGATCCTGTGGGATCCACAAATCCTGAGTTGATCATGTGGGGTCCACAGGTCCTGAGGTGTCAAGGAATTCCATCCTTGCACCAAATAGGCATGTATAATGCCTTGGCACACCATTCTGGCGTTTAAACGCCCATGTAAAGCATGTTTCTGGCGTTGAACACCAGTTTCATGCTTGTTACTGGCGTTCAGCGCCAGTTTTTCCTCTCTGGGCACATTCCTGGCGTTCAGCGCCAGGATGTTGCTTGTTTCTGGCGTTCAGCGCCAGAATGGTGCTCTGTTCTGGCGTTGAACGCCGGCCAGATGCACCTTACTAGCGTTGAACGCCAGCCTGTGCGACCTCCAGGGTGCGAATTTTTTCTTCTGCTGTTTTTGATTCTGTTTTTAATTTTTATGATTTTTTCGTGACTCCTCATGATCATGTACCTAATAAAACATAAAATAACAATAAAATATAATAAAATAAAAATTAGATAAAATTGGGTTGCCTCCCAACAAGCGCTTCTTTAATGTCAATAGCTTGACAGTGGCTCTCGTGGAGACACAAGGTGATCAGGTCAATGTTGTATAGTTGTCCACACCAAACTTAAAGTTTGGATATGGGATCTTAACACCAAACTTAGAGTTTGGTTGTAGCCTCACAACACCAAACTTAGAGTTTGACTGTGGGGGCTCTTCTTGACTCTGAACTGAGAGAAGCTCTTCATGCTTACTCTCTTTTGTCACAGAGGGATGGCCATGTGCCTTAAACACAAGGTATTCCCCATTCAATTGAAGGACTAATTCTCCTCTGTTGACATTTATCACAGCTTCTGCTGTGGCTAGGAAAGGTCTTCCTAGGATGATGCATTCATCATCTTCTTTCCTAGTGTCTAGGATTATGAAATCAGCAGGGATGTAAAGGCCTTCAACCTTTACTAGCACGTCCTCTACTAACCCATAAGCTTGTCTCAATGACTTGTCTGCCAATTGTAATGAGAACAAGGCAGGCTGTACCTCAATAATCCCCAGCTTCTCCATTACAGAGAGTGGCATAAGATTTATCCCTGACCCCAGATCACACAGAGCTTTTGCAAAGTTCATGGTGCATATGGTGCAAGGTATTAAGAACTTGCCAGGATCTTGTTTCTTTTGAGGTAGAGTTTTCTGAATCCAAGTATCTAGTTCACTAAGGAGCAAGGGAGGTTCACTTTCCCAAGTCTCATTACCAAACAGCTTGGCATTCAGCTTCATGATAGCTCCTAAGTATTGAGCAACTTGCTCTCCAGTCACATCTTCATCCTCTTCAGAGGAAGAATAGTCTTCAGAGCTCATGAATGGCAGAAGGAGATTTAATGGAATCTCTATGGTCTCTATATGAGCCTCAAATTCCTTTGGATCCTTAATAGGAAACTCCTTCTTGCTTGAGGGACGTCCCAGGAGGTCTTCCTCACTAGGGTTTTCGTCCTCCTCCTCCCTTGTGCATTCGGCCATGTTGATCACATCAATGGCCTTGCACTCTCCTTTTGGATTCTCTTCTGTATTACTTGGGAGAATACTGGGAGGAGTTTCAATGACTGTCTTACTCAGCTGGCCCACTTGTACCTCCAAATTTCTTATGGAGGATCTTGTTTCATTCATGAAACTAAAAGTGGCCTTTGACAGATCAGAGACTAGATTGGCTAAATTAGAAGTGTTTTGTTCAGAATTCTCTGTCTGTTGCTGAGAAGATGATGGATATGGCTTGCTATTGCTTAGCCTATTGCGTCCACCATTGTTAAAGCCTTGTTGAGGCTTTTGTTGATCCTTCCATGAGAAATTTGGATGATTTCTCCATGATGAGTTATAGGTGTTTCCATAAGGTTCACCCATGTAATTGACCTCTGCCATGGCAGGGTTCTCAGGATCATAAGCTTCTTCAGAAGCTGCCTCTCTAGTACTGTTGGATGCATGTTGCCATCCATTCAGATTTTGAGAGATCATGTTGACCTGTTGAGTCAACACTTTGTTCTGAGCCAATATGGCATTCAGAGCATCAATTTCAAGAACTCCTTTCTTCTGAGGTGTCCCATTATTCACGGAATTCCTCTCAGAAATGTACATGAATTGGTTGTTTGCAACCATGTCAATGAGTTCTTGAGCCTCTTCAGGCATTTTCTTCAGGTGTATAGATCCACCTGCAGAATGGTCCAATGACATTTTCGAAAATTCAGATAGACCATAATAGAATATATCTAATATGGTCCATTCTGAAAATATGTCAGATGGACATCTTTTGGTCAGCTGCTTGTATCTTTCCCAAGCTTCATAGAGGGATTCACCATCTTTTTGTTTGAAGGTTTGAACATCCACTCTCAGCTTGCTCAGCTTTTGAGGAGGAAAGAATTTATCCAAGAAGGCAGTGACCAGCTTATCCCAGGAGTCCAGGCTATCCTTGGGTTGTGAATCGAACCATATTCTAGCTCTATCTCTTACAGCAAAAGGGAAAAGCATGAGTCTGTAGACTTCAGGATTAACTCCATTCGTCTTTACAGTCTCACAGATCTGCAAGAACTCAGTTAAGAACTGATAGGGATCTTCAGATGGAAGTCCATAAAACTTGCAGTTTTGTTGCATTAAAGCAACTAGTTGAGGTTTCAGCTCAAAGTTGTTGGCTCCAATGGCAGGAATGGAGATGCTTCTTCCATCAAACTTGGACGTTGGCTTTGTGAAGTCACCAAGCATTCTCCTTTCATTATTATTATTTTCGGCTGCCATCTCCTTCTCTTGTTCGAAAATTTCTGAAAGGTTACCTTTAGAATAATTTAATTTAGCTTCTCTTAATTTCCTTTTCAGAGTCCTTTCAGGTTCTGGATCAATTTCAACAAGAGTGCCTTTTTCCTTGTTCCTGCTCATATGAAAGAGAAGAAAACAAGAAAAGAAAGAGGAATCCTCTATGTCACAGTATAGAGATTCCTTTATGTTAGTAGAAGAAGAAAGGGGTAGAAGAATGAAGAATGATGGATTCGGATTTTTGGATGGAGAGAGGTGAAGAGAAGTGTTAGTAATTAAATAATTAAATAGAATAAGAAAAGGGGAAGAGAATTCGAAAATAATTTTAAAAAGGGGTTAGTGATTTTCGAAAATTAAAGATAAAATATAATTGAAATTAAAATTTGAAACAATTAGTTAATTAAAAAGAATTTTTGAAAAAGGGGTGAGATATTTTCGAAAATTGAAGAGGGAAAAGTAGTTAGGTGGTTTTGAAAAAGATAAGAAACAAACAAAAAGTTAGTTGGTTGATTGAAAAAGATTTTAAAATCAAATTTGAAAAAGATAAGAAGATAAGAAGTTAGATAAGATATTTTGAAATCAAATTTTGAAAAAGATAAAATTTTGAGAAGGATAAGATAAAAAGATAAGATAAAAATTTTAATAAAAAGATATTTTGAAAAAGATTTAATTTTTAAAATGACTTGACTAACAAGAAACTACAAGATAAGATTCTAGAACTTAAAGATTGAACCTTTCTTAACAAGAAAGTAACAAACTTCAAATTTTTGAACCAATCACATTAATTGTTAGCTAAATTTCGAAAATATGATGTAAAGATAAGAAAAAGATTTTGAAAATATTTTAAAAAAGATTTTTGAAATTTTCGAAAAATATAAAAAATGAAAAAGATATGATTTTTGAAAAAGATTTTGAAAAGATAAGATTTTTAAAATTTGAAATTTTGACTTGACTTGTAAGAAACAACTAATTTTGAAAATTTTTGACCAAGTCAACCCAAAATTTCGAAAATTTGGAGGGAAATAAGGAAAAGATATTTTTTTATTTTTGAATTTTTAATGATGAGAGAGAAAAACAACAAAAATACTCAATGCATGAAATTTTTAGATCAAAACAATGAATGCATGCAAGAATGCTATGAATGTCAAGATGAACACCAAGAACACTTTGAAGATCATGATGAATATCAAGAACATAATTTTGAAAAATTTTTGATGCAAAGAAAACATGCAAGACACCAAACTTAGAAATCTTTAATGCATGGAAAATATGAATGCAAAGATGCACATGAAAAACAACAAAAGACACAAAACAAGAAAATATCAAGATCAAACAAGAAGGCTTACCAAGAACAACTTGAAGATCATGAAGAACACTATGAATGCATGGAATTTCGAAAAAAAATGCAAGAAAAATTTTTAAAGCATGCAATTGACACCAAACTTAAAAATTGACTCAAGACTCAAACAAGAAACACAAAATATTTTTGGTTTTTTTTTGGATTTTCATTAAAAAAAATTTTCGAAAATATAGTTTGGAAAAACGAAAAATAAAAGAAAAATTTTGAAAAAGATTTTTGAAAAGAAAATTACCTAATCTGAGCAACAAGATGAACCGTCAGTTGTCCATACTCGAACAATCCCCGGCAACGGCGCCAAAAACTTGGTGGACGAAATTGTGATCCATATTCTTTTGTATTTGTATGAAATCATTATTATGGCACCAGTTGAATTCACAACTCCGTTCAACTAACCAGCAAGTGTACTGGGTCGTCCAAGTAATAAACCTTACGCGAGTAAGGGTCGATCCCACAGAGATTGTTGGTATGAAGCAAGCTATGGTCACCTTGTAAATCTCAGTTAGGCAGATTAAATTGGTTTATGAATTTTCGAATAATTAATAATAAAAAGAAAATAAAAAGGATAGAAATACTTATGTAGATTAATAGTGGGAATTTCAGATAAATGCATGGAGATGCTGTGCTCCTCTTGAAACTCTACTTCACTACTCTTTCTTCCAATCCTTCTTACTCCTTTCCATGGCAAGCTGTATTTAGGGCTTCACTATCATCAATGGCTACTTTCAATCCTCTCGGGAAAATGGTCCTATGCGCTGTCACTGCACGGCTAATCGTCTGGAGGCATCACCCTTGGTTGATAGCTACATCCCATCCTCTCAGTGAAAACGTTCCAAATGCTCTGTCACAGCACGGCTAATCATCTATCGGTTCTCAATCAGGTTGGAATAGAATCCATTGATTCTTTTGCGTCTGTCACTAACGCCCAGCCTTCAGGAGTTTGAAGCTCGTCACAGTCATTCAATACCGGAATCCTACTCGGAATACCATAGACAAGGTAAACTTTCCAGACTCCCAGGATCCTACTCGGAATACCACAGACAAGGTTAGACTTTCCGGATCCTCATGAATGCCGCCATCTTTCTAGCTTATACCACGAAGATTCTGTTGGGGAATCTAAGAGATATGCGCCCGGCCTAAGGTAGAACGGAAGTAGTTGTCAATCACGCGCGTTCATAAGTGAGAATGATGATGAGTGTCACGGATCATCGCATTCATCAAGGTTAAGTGCAACGTATATCTTGGAATAAGAATAAAAGAGAATTGAATAGAAAGTAATAGTAATTGTATTGAAACTTGAGGTACAGCAGAGCTCCACACCCTTAATCTATGGGGTGCAGAAACACCACTGTTGAAAATACATAAGTAAAAGGTTCAGGCATGGCCGAATGGCCAGCCCCCATGATCTGAGAACTAATCGTCCCAAGATGTCAAATACATTAGTTAAATGTTCTATTTATAATAAACTAGCTCCTAGGGTTTACATGAGTAAGTAATTGATGCATAAATCCACTTCCGGGGCCTGCTTGGTGTATGTTTGGGCTGAGATTGATCAATCCACGAGCTGAGGCTTCTCTTGGAGTTGAACTCCAAGTTATGACGTGTTTTGGGCGTTCAACTCCAGATCATGACATTTTTCTGGCGTTTAACTCCAGACAGCAGCATGTACTTGGCGTTCAACGCCATGTTACGTCGTCAATTTCCAAATAAAGTATGGACTATTATATATTGCTGAAAAGCCCTGGATGTCTAATTTCCAACGCCGTTGAGAGCGCGCCAATTGGAGTTCTGTAGCTCCAGAAAATCCACTTTGAGTGCAGGGAGGTCAGATTCTAACAGCATCAGCAGTCCTTTTGTCAGCCTTCTTCAGAGTTTTGCTCAAGTCCCTCAATTTCAGCCAAAAATTACCTGAAATCACAGAAAAACACACAAACTCATAGTAAAGTCCAGAAATGTGAATTTAACATAAAAACTAATGAAAACATCCCTAAAAGTAGCTTGAACTTACTAAAAACTACCTAAAAACAATGCCAAAAAGCGTATAAATTATCCGCTCATCAATATGCAGCCATATATATTGAAACATATTAATTATATGCAGCCATATATGCAGAACAAAACCACAGCAGCTCATAAGCAATTAACAGAATTTAAAGCCAATCAACAGAAATCTACTAAGACATAAGCAGCTCATTGATGAATGAGATTTGCTCGATGGTCTAGATTTTCTTCTTATAGAAAGAATTACTTCGTTGTAAGCATAGCTCCAAACTAACAAACAATTCTCACATAAAAAATATTGAGTTGTCACATGTACAAACCCCAATAAAAATTTACCGAATTATTTAGACTCCAGGTCGTCTCACAAGGAATTGCAATAAAGTGCTCAATTATTGGCTATGAAGTATATTTTGGAATTTTTGGGATAAGAGACATGGAATGTAAATAGTAATGAAAATAAACTAACAACTAACAAAGCTCTTGGCTAGATATGAGAACTAGAAGTCCTATCCTAGTTATCCTCCTTAATTGTGATCACAAATTGTCCATTGCTACCACTTAGTTAACCTCTAACTATAGAGGAAAGTCAAGTGGATGAATCAACTTGATTCCACAAGTCCTAGCCAAATCTCAAGAGAAAGACTAGTGTTAGTGGTATCCAAATCAATTAGCAACTTCTAATTGTCAATCAATCAAAGGAATTAGATAACTCAAGCATCACTAATTACTCCACCTAGGCCAAGAGTAAAGAGAACCACTCAAAAACTAGAGGAAACATTTTATCAAACACCTAGTGTGCAAGAAAATTAAACATAACAAAATACAAGAATTAAATGAAACCTATAACTATCAATAGCAAGAAATCAATAATAGTAAGCAAGATTAACATAAAAGAACATGGAAACATAAAATTGCATTAAAGAAAATTAAGATCCAACAATTGTTCATAAACATTAAAAAATGGCAAAATAAAGGAATTGACAAGTAAAACTAGAAGAATAGATATGTAGTAACAAGAAATTGAAAGGAAGAACTAAATCAAAACAAGAATTATAACTTGGATCCAAGAAGAATTAACTAAAACTACCCTAAAATCTAGAGAGAGGAGAGAACCTCTCTCTCTAGAATTCTCCCTAAAACATTATGAAAAACTAAACTATGACTACTTGGTTCATTCCCCCCCCCCCCCCAATCTTTTGGTTCAATAGCATCAGAAATGAGTTGGATTGGGCCCAAAATGAGCTAGAAATCGCCCCCAACGAGTTGCCCAAAATAGACCCACGCTGCTCCATCGGTGCACACACATACATGGCGTGTGCGCGCCCTTATATGTCAAGCAACTATGGCAACTTTTATATCATTTCGAAGCCCCGGATGTTAGCTTTCCAATGCAACTAAAACCGCCTCATTTGGACTTCTATAGCTCAAGTTATGGTCGTTTGAGTGCGAAGAGGTCAGGCTTGACAGCTTTACGGTTCCTTCATTTCTTCATGAGTTCTCCCACTTTGCATGCTTTTCTCCTCACTTCTTCCATCCAATACTTGCCTTATGAACCTGAAATCACTCAACAAACATATCAAGGCATCGAATGGAATTAAAGTGAGTTAAATTTAGCTATTTTAGGGCCTAAAAAGCATGTTTTCATATTTAAGCACAAATCAAGGGAGAATTGCAAAATCATGCTATTTCATTGAATAAATGTGAGAAAAGGTGATAAAATCCTCCAAAATAAGCACAAGATAAACCACAAAATCGGGGTTTATCAAATCTCCCCACACTTAAACCAAGTATATCCTCATGCTAAGAATAAAGAAGGACAAGAAAAGGGTATGAACATTTATTCAATGCAAAGAAACTATATACACCTATCTATATGAATGCAACTAAATGCAAATTGATTCTACCTACTTGGTCAAAAGCAAATCAATCTCCAAGAGCATGTATGCACATGTAGGGCTAAGTAGTATGATAACTCATGAATCCTACCAATTCAAATATCAAAATGAAGTTCAAATAGACTTGCAAGAAGAAAAGCTCATGAAAGCCGGGAACAAGGCATTGAGCATCGAACCCTCACCGGAGGTGTATCCGCTCTAATCGCTCAAGTGTATAGGGTTGATCACTCAATTCTCCCCTAATCATGCTTTCCAAGATTTGTTTTTCATCTAACAATCAACAATTATTCAATGCATGCATACATTCATCATGAGGGCTTATTCATAGGTTGTAATGGGGCTAGGGTAAAGGTAGGGATGCATATGGTCAAGTGAGCTTGAAATTTGGATCTTTGATCAAATTAAACTTCCCACCTAACCTATGACCACCTATACAATTTGAGTACTAACCTAACTACCAATTCTTTACTTTTTTACATACTCATGCATCCTCTTTTGATTCACATTTCATATGCATTGATACTTTATTGTTTGAGCTTCACTTTGCGGTATTTTGTCCCCTTTTTATTTCTTTTTCTCTTTTTTTTTTCTATATATATATTTTTTTCTTTTATATATATATATATTTTTTTTCTTTATCATTTTTTTCTAAAGTATATACAAACGTATCAATGCATATGGTTTTACGTATAGTGCATGGATATGTACCCAATTCCCAAAATTTTGATGAAAATATAAAAACACCCTTTTATCCCATCCCAATGTTTCCAACTCTCCCAAACTTGAATGATAAGCACTCTCACTAGCTTAAGCTAATTAAAGATCCAAACAAGGGACATTTATTATTTTTCACTTAAGGCTTGTAATGTGCTAAAATTAAGAACAAATGGGTTAAGCATAGGCTCAAAGTTGGCTAACAATGGAAGATAAAAGGTAAGGCTATTTGGGTAAGTGAGCTATTTAAAATGATGGCCTCAATCATATAGGTGCATATATACATGGAACAATGGACATAAAGAATCGAACAAATCAAAGATTACAATCATAGAAAGAGAACAATGCACACAAGAATGAAAAATAAATGGTTATAAGATGTAACCACACAATTTGGCTAAAAACTCACATGCTTGTGTTCTTAGCTCAAAAACCATGTTTCAAAATACATTCTTCAAGCAAGTTTATCACAAATTTTTTTTTTCAAATTGGTAGGGTGCCCTAAAAATAGTTTCTTGGAAAAAAAATCATCACCTTAACCAAGTAGTCCTAACATAAAAAGAAATGGTAAAATATATACAAATTATAACTAACATGCAACCTATCATGCAATGCAAGCAACTAACTAACAAAGGAGATCAAGAATTGGTGTTGAAAGAGGAAATTGTTACCCATGGAGGTCGGTCGGATGACCTCCCCACACTTAGAAATTTGCACCGTCCTCGGTGCATGCAAAGAAGAGCAATGTGCACTACAAAATTTGTATTTATTTGTGGTAATTTTTTAATGAGAGTTACTAAAAACCTTCGTAATATGTTTTATTTGTGACAAATTATAAAACTCCTTAAATAATTAATAAAAACTCCTACTATTATAATATTCCTAATTCAATTAATTATAAAACAATCCAACCCAAACAAATATTCATTCAGCCCATACAAAAAAAAAATCAAAACAGGGCTGGGCTTCGAGAGAGAGAAAACGAAGGAGAGTGAGATCGAAACCCTAGAATCCACTGCCACCGCCTCCGCTACCGCCAACGCCATTCATCTCTGCCATTGTTACCGTTATTGTCTCCTTCGTTGCCACGTCACTGCTGGTGTTATGAATGAAGGACAAGGTGATCGTGGAGTCTCTCCTCTGCTTTTGCGTCGTCTTCCACGGCGAGTTCTTCCGCTGGTTCTGCTTTAGCTTCGGTGGCTTGAAGCACTCAGAGCGCAGTTTCGGCGCGGACGCGGTGGCACTGGCGGAGCAGGTCTGGAAGGCGAGCGAGCGGGAGTCTCTGGAAGCTTCGATTGAAGCTGCTTTCGAAGCTATCAGATCTCGTGGAACTGATTCTCATGTCGTTCCAAGTCATTGCAGTGAGAATTTCTTCCTAATTTGTTCTTGTTTAGTTCGGGACTTAAATTTTCTCACTCACTTCCGTTCAGAATTTGTTCAGACAATCTCCGTGTTTGTGAGAGAGGTGAATTGAATTTGATATCTCTATTAACTCCAATTTGTGCCTAGTTCAGCTTCATACAGATACTTTTTCACTTGCTTCTATCATCTTAATGATTCCAGATTGCTATTTCTGCACCTCTTCTATGGATTTTGTGAACTGAATTGCAGAGAATGCAAGAATTGCAATCCTCAACTCAAGCTTCTCACAATTTCTAAAGTGAACGATAACCAAACAATCACACAACTGATGCTCTCATTTCGGATTCAGAATCAGCATCTGCTACAATTAATGATAGCAAGAAAGTTTCACGCCAAGACATTGAGCTTGTAAGCAAATCCTACTAGCTTATTGTGAAGCTAATTTAAAGAAATAAAATAAAATCTTAAAACGAAATTTGTTTACAGATGCAGAATTTGATAGAAAGGTGCCTACAAAATTTTTTAAATGATATTCTTGCTTATATGTAGTGTCTGCTTTGGTAATGTTAAATTTGTTATAACAGTCGTTACCAAACTGAGTGAAAGCCGTATTTGCCTTGGATATTCTTATATACTCCTTTTTTTGACACCTGTGTTGCTAGAATTTGGTTGATGCAAAAAAGAAAGGCGTTAAGGATGAACTTCAGAAGCTTATCTCCGAGTGGCCCAAGGAAGTTATTACGTACAGGAAAGGAGAGGATCAAAAGGTAAACCATCTCAGTGCTAAGAAATTTGCTTTTCATATTTCTGAGTTTTTTTCCTCTAAGACTAATGTGCTATATTCTCTCTTTTTTATCTGATCTACTTGCAGACACTAGCATCGTCTTTAAAATCCGATATCCTGGCCATGGTTAGTCAACTGAACATGGAACTTGAGGCAAGTCTACATTTGGAAGACCTTAAGGGATAAATGCTTGTTCAAGGATGAGCTTCATCCTGTGATGATTTTTCTGGGTCTTCTGTTAGGTCCTGAGTTCAAAGTAGGAAACGTTGATTACTTACATTGGAAATCATTCTTTTTCCTTCCAATCATACCTTTTTTCTTGTTTCTTGGTGCCAGCATATTGATTAATTTTCTTTGTTTGAATGCAGGTTTCAGCAATAGTCTCTTTTGTCTTTGTATTTGTTTGCAATTTCATCTTTGGCTTTCTGCCTTATGTCGACAACTTTGCAAGCATTGGAGGTTTTGTATCAAGGTTCCTTCTTGGATCTGTACTTCTACCCAGCAGAAAGCTTGAAGTTTCGTATCAGGTTTCGTATCATGATTATTCTTGGATCTGTACTTCTTGCAATTCAATCTACCAGGCATTGATATTTTCTTTAACAGATTTATTTAAGAGAATTTACATTCTTTTTAGGCATTGAGACTCATAAACAACCATCGAGCTCTTGTTCTGTTTGATACCCGGAATTTTATAGTATGCTAGATGATTTAATTTGTTGTTACTTACTCTTGGATGGCAAGACCTTGTTCTATTCAATGGCTCTCTAAAATTGTTAGCACAACAATACATAATGATCATACTCCCAATCTCTATTGTTTGTACTAAATCTATTTTTTCTTCTAATTGCTTTTACAGGGAAAAAAGTGCTGAGTAAGAAGGCTAAATTGGGTCTAGGTAATGTAGCTTTCATGTTACTTAGTATGTTTCACTTTCACAGTTATGTAATCACCTTCCACTGATATTTTGTTTTAGCTTTGTTCAGTAGGTTTGGGTATTAGCTTCTTAGTCATCTTGATAATTGGGTTGCTCTTGCTCTTCCGAATCTACAAGAGAAAACGTGGTTATAAATTCTTTTTTCTCACAATCTCACTCCTTGTTTTAGAATGGTTATAAATTCTTTTAGAATGCTTATATATGCATTGGCTGAAATGTGCTATAAAACCGAATAAGGCGAAGAGTGAGAGATTATGTTATCCAATAATTTGGATGAAAAATCACAGCCTTAAAAATATAGTAAATTCCATCCTAATAAAAAATAATGTGCTATAAAATTATTTCTTAAACATGATTTCTTATGCCTTCAATCATCAAAAAATTATAGAGAGAGAGAGACATCCAAATCATCAAAACTTTTCTTTTTATAGGTAAATTCAGGCCACATTTTTCTTTTTATTTTTATGGAATAATATCATAATATGTAATAAAACTTTAATTTGATTGGTTTCAGAATTCAGTGGTTCCAATGCCAGGTGGAAATGGAATGCAAGAAGTGGCACTGAGGGTAAATAGTAAGTGTTCTATAAAGTTAAGATCAAAGGAACACAGGACACTCTCTTAGACAACACAGGAACACTCATCTTTGGCAATGCTAAATCACTCTATGAGGTATCAATAGCATTCTTTACTCTTTTCATTTCCTAGTTTATTAGTTCACTATTGGTAGAGGCAGAGCTTTGTACTAGTGTGGTTTTGGTAGGTTTTGCAATGGTGAACTGCCTAGTGATATTAGTATTTCCATTGATATTAGTGATATTAGTTTTTGGTATACTAGTGTGGTTTTGGTAGCTTTGTTCCTTTAATATCTTGTATAAATTTTATTTTTGGATGCATGAAGCATAATTCCGTTTTACTGAGCATGCAAATTTGAGTTCTTCTAACTATATATTATAATTTCTGGTATCTCATTTCAAGTATACATTAATGATTATGGCCTTGCGAAAAAGTATAGGGATCTTCTAATCTCTTTGATGCTTGGAGATCAGCTGGTGATAACAACGAATATCCAAAGATAAATATTTAAGACTTTTATGTAATTAGATGATATTGAAATATTGAAGTTGTTATTTTATTTTACTTTTTAAAGAAAAACAATAATAGTTATGTAGAACAATACCATATGTAATTATGTTTGGAACTATTGACATTGAGAATTTTTTTTTATATATAGAGTTATTGAGAATTTTTTTTATATATAGAGTTATGTCTTATATTGAGAAATTGTGTTATAAAATATTTAGTTTTTAAATTTTGATATTAAAAAATAAATTTTTAATTTGAGAATATGTAAATAAAATGAGATTAATGAATTATTTAAAATTAAAAATAAATAAATAATTACAAGGTTTGTAGAGGTTTGAAAATTTCACAAAATAGTTGATTTTTGTTAAATTAAAAAATTAATTTATGGGGATTTTAAACTGCCACAAAAGTGATTTAAAATCGCCATAAAAGTCCAATATAAAACCCCCCACTAAGCACATATAAAACCCCCCACTGAATAGATTGTGGAGGTTTTTAAAAACCCCCCACAAAAGACCTCGTGGCACCTCAAATTTTGGGGATTTTAGAAACCCCCACAAATCATTTGGTGGAGGTTATAAACCTCTACAAATAAGAAAAAAAACCTCCACAAATAAATAAAAATCTTGTAGTGGTGGATGGGTTGCTACAATTGGTGAGCTTCTTCCAAAAGGTTGTGCGGAAGGACTTGTTTGTTGCCCCATTGAAAAGCTTTTTCCATTCCTTTCCTTCTTGGTAGCCAACCTAAAATGAGAGAAAAGAAATAAAATTAAGCCTACAACAAAGATAATAAAGCAATTAGAGCATAGGCGGGGGCTAATACCAACTAAGAGTAGGGTTCTCACTACATGTTAGCTACGCATGTGAGTGAAAAAACAATATAGGCAAAGGGCATATCAATTAATACTTGATGCAAGAGCAAAGTCAAAGCATGAGAGCACTCAAAAGCATCAAGTTCAAACAAGAAAGAGTGGGCCATGAAAGACATGTGAGCTCATATCAATACACAAAGGATACAAGGATCATCAAGGTTAAGCATTGCTTTAAAAGTTTCATCACCCAACAATATCAAACAAGTCAAGAAGCACCAAAATAATACAAGAAATTCTCAACAATTGAGTGGGAAAATGCAACACCATTATTGAAAGAAGAGACTTAGAAAAAAAAATGAAAACAGACTATAGAAACAAAATTGAAATGTAAAGAATAGAAGTATACGAATGCGATAAACAAAAGAAAATGGCAGAGGAGAAAAAACTCTTTTTTTACCGGCACAGACGCGTCATGCACGCTTACGCGCCGATGTGCAGTTTGGCAAAAGGACGGGTACGCGCCAGGTGCGCGCACGCGTGGGTTGCAGGCACAGAATAGGCACAAACTGGGCATAACTCTCTAGAACATGTACCAGGAGGGCAGGTGGCGCTATCGGCGCGCACGCGCACAACATGCGTGCGCGCGCATTGCACATTTAACATCAAGGACGCGTACGCGCCAGGTGCGCGCACGCGTGGGTGGTTTGTGCCTCAGGCATGGTGCTGGCGTAGTGTAGGCACAACTCTCGGGTCAATGTATGGAGGGATGAAATTTTGCATCCACGCGTACGCGTACATGGCGCATCCGCATGGATGGTCGAAAATGCTTGAGGCGCGTGTACGCGCCAGGTGCGCGCACGCGCGGGTTGATCTCTGTTTTTCAAAATTTTGTCATGTTCTTGTACCAATCCAAGCATTCCAAACCTCCAAACAGCTACCCAAACACCATAAAACCTTATTTAACCTACTAAACTACCAATTATACTCAACAAACTAAACAAAACATGAAATAAAACCTATTATACCGATATTTACAAAAGAGAAAATGAAAAGAGTTTACCATGGTGGGGTGTCTCCCACCTAGCACTTTTGTTTATTGTCCTTAAGTTGGACTTATGGAGAGCTCCTCTCAAGGTGGCTTGTGCTTGAAGCTATCCTTGAACATCCACCAATGCTTGAGTCTCCAATAAGCTCCATTCTTCAAAGATGATGACTCCAAGCTTTGATGGAGTTCCACACAAGCCATGGGCTCCCAAATTTGATTATCCTTGTACAATCTGGGATCCCACACTTTGTTTTGACACCCATCTTCAAATTTATCATCATGATTCCAATTAGGTGGCATGACCTTAGAATTCTCAATTAAGCACCCAAACATTCTCCTAGACCCATGCAATTTAGTTCCACACCAAACCTTGCAATCAAACTTTGAGCATGCAACCGTAATGAACCTAAAATGATGTTTCCAACCACTATATGACTTTTTCTTACTCCTCAATCCACAAAGAGCTCTAAGTTGACCATCATTTTCAAGCAAACCATATTCAAGTGGGATAATAAAGCTTAGGGATAAGATTTTTACCCACTTGAATGTTGTATTGGATGGTGACTTAGGAAGAGATGTCTCCAATGGTCTTGCAAGTTTCACTCCCTTGTGCTCTTCTTTGATTATCTCCACCTCTTCACAAGCTTCTTCAATTTCAACCTCTTCCTCTTGGTAGCTTCCTTCCAATTCAATCTCTTCTTCATTGCTCACCAAGGGTATGGGAGGTGAGGAATTTTCTTCCTTTATCTCAATTTCAAGCCCAATAGGAGAGGATTTAATTGTAGATAAGAAATTCTCAATGATTGAATCCATCTCTTGATCAATCTCTTCCAATCTTTCATCACTCATACTATGCCTTGAAGGTTGCGCATTATCCTCCTCAACATCATTTTCAAGTTCAATGGAAGAAAGTTCAACAACTTCCACAAGATCATCAACAATATCACTTGGTGTGGAAGTGTCATCCAACTTGAAATCCACCTCTTGTTCAACTTCGCCTAGGTCTTCAACCACTTCTTCTTCATTAACAATCTTTCCCTCCTCCAATTGTTGTAAGACATACCCCATCTCCTTGTCCTCATGTTGAGATTCTAAAATCTCCTTCATGCTCCTTTCTTCGGTTAATTTCTCACATTCATTCATGGAGGTGCTTTGCTTGTTGCATGAGTCCCATGAGTCCAGGGTAGCGGTAATGTTAGCAAACTGAGCCATGATTTTTTCAAATATGGGAGGTGATTCATCTTGTGGTTGAGAGTTCTCATACATTGGAGGTGGTTCATCTTGGTAATAATATGGAGGTGGTGGTTCTTGAGGGTATTGGGGGTTGAATTGGGGTGGTTCTTCATGTGGTTCATATGGTTCAAAAGGTGGTTGGTATGGTGAATATAGGTTGGGTTCATATGGAGGTGTTTGGTGAAAAGGGACTTGTGAGTAAGGTGGCTCAAAATCATGTAGAGGGGTGGTTCATAGGCATGTGGTGGTGGTTGTTGACAATCACAATAAGGGTCACCACATCCATTAAATTGATATGCATTAGGATTAGAATTATACCCATAAGAAGCCGGAGGGAGTTGTTGCCAATAAGATTGATCAATCCCTTGAGGCTCCTTCCACCTTTGATTGTTCCATCCTTGATGCATATTGTCATTATAGCTCCCATTTCCTACAACATAAATTGAGCCAAACTCATAGCCAAAGTGATGAGAATTCATAATAGCAAAGAGAAACAAAAACTAACAAAAATGAGAAACAAAGTCCTAAACCTAACAAAAACTAACAAACAAGCAAAAGACAAACTCCAATGAAAATTAACTGAAGTATTTAGACTCCGAGTCATCTCACAAGGAATTGCAATGAAGTGCTCAATTATTGGCTATGAAGTATATTTTAGGGTTTTTGAGATAAGAGACATGGAATGTAAATAGTAATGAAAATAAACTAACAACTAACAAATCTATTGGCTAGATATGAGAACTAGAAGTCCTATCCTAGTTATCCTCCTTAATTGTGATCACAAATTGTCCATTGCTACCACTTAGTTAACCTCTAACCATGGAGGAAAGTCAAGTGGATGAATCAACTTGATTCCACAAGTCCTAGCCAAATCCCAAGGGAAAGACTACTGTTAGTGGTATCCAAATCAATTAGCAACTTCCAATTGTCAATCAATCAAAGGAATTAGATAACTCAAGCGTCACTAATTACTCCACCTAGGCCAAGAGTAAAGAGAACCACTCAAAAACTAGAGGAAACATTTTGTCAAACACCTAGTGTACAAGAAAAGTAAACATAACAAAATGCAAGAATTAAAAGAAACACATAACTATCAATACCAAGAAATCAATAATAGTAAGCAAGATTAACATAAAAGAACATGGAAACATAAAATTGCATTAAAGAAAATTAAGATCCAACAATTGTTCATAAACATAAAAAAATGGCAAAATAAAAGAATTGACAAGTAAAACTAGAAGAATAGATATGTAGTAACAAGAAATTAAAAGAAAGAACTAAATCAAAACAAGAATTATAACTTGGATCCAAGAAGAATTAACTAAAACTACCCTAAAATCTAGAGAGAGGAGAGAACCTCTCTCTCTAGAATTCTCCCTAAAACATGATGAAAAACTAAATTATGACTACTTGGTTCATTCCCCCCTCAATCTTTTGGTTCAATAGCATCAGAAATGAGTTGGATTGGGCCCAAAATGAGCTAGAAATCGCCCCCAACGAGTTGCCCAAAATGGACCCACGCTGCTCCATCAGTGCACACGCGTACATGGTGTGCTCGCGCCCCTATACGTCAAGCAACTATGGCAAATTTTATATCATTTCGAAGCCCCAGATGTTAACTTTCCAACGCAACTGGAATTGCCTCATTTAGACCTCTGTAGCTCAAGTTATGGTCGTTTGAGTGCGAAGAGGTCAGGCTTGACAGCTTTACGGTTCCTTCATTTCTTCATGAGTTCTCTCACTTTGCATGCTTTTCTCCTCACTTCTTCCATCTAATACTTGCCTTATGAACTTGGAATCACTCAAAAAATATATCAAGGCATCGAATGGAATTAAAGTGAGTTAAATTTAGCTATTTTAGGGCCTAAAAAGCATGTTTTCACATTTAAGCACAAATCAAGGGAGAATTGCAAAACCATGCTATTTCATTGAATAAATGTGAGAAAATGTGATAAAATCCCCCAAAATAAACACAAGATAAACCACAAAATCGGGGTTTATCACTCATACACAACTAGCTAGTTTATTTGCATCATTTAATACTCACTAACTGCCATACATTAACAGTTTGGTCGTTTGCAATTTTCACCCTTATATTTGTTTTTTAATATTCACTAACTGCAATACATTATTTTGAGATAATTCAACACAAATCTACTAAAACATAAGCAGCTCATACACAGCTCATAAACAAAACCAAAGAAGCTCATAAACAGAACCATAAGTAATTCATTTTTAAAGCCAATCAACAGAATTTAAATGACCACACACATTCAGAGACAGCTACCCATATATATTCAAAAAGACACTAAAAGGCAAACCATATATATTTAAAAAGACACTAAAAGGCAAAACCATTTTATTCAAAGTTTCTAACAAATTAAACCTTTTCTTTCTCAAGCATTTCTATCCAATCAGACAGCACATGCCCTTTATAGAATATACAAGCTTGAAACTTCTAAGAAACAAGTTCGTTTTCCATGATTATAAATGTCAAAATAAACAAATGTAATAAGAGGGCAAAAGTATTACTGCCCGATGCTAATCCAACAATTATTGCAAAAACATGGTCTTTCTTTCATTAATCACAAATCAATCCTTCCAATCAAAACCCTATAAATCACAAAACAGATTTCACAAAAAAATGCATTTTCCAAACTTTTTATAATCAGAAGGAAAAAGAAGTTCAATCCTAAATCCCTAATACTGACTAATATTATTGCATAAATAAGCCCTTTTATCGCAACTCAAGCAATCCAATCAAACCCTATAAATCACAAAAACCTTAACAACCACAGAAACACTCTTTTCAACCCAGAATTACATATCTGAACCAAAAACAATTAAAAGAAAAACATATCTAACCTCCGAAGAAGACATTGTTCAATTGCTTTTTGCAGGAGAGGGCTCGGTGAAACGATGACTGGAGTGCTGCTCGAGTTGGACTGCTCGGCCACTGGCGTCTTGCTCGGTGACGGACTGTTGCTCGGCGAATAGATTGCTGCTCGGCGACGGACTAGATTGGAGTGTTGCTCAACTTTGGCTTTGTTGCGCCGGCGACCCTGCGACGGCGATGAAGTAACGGCGACCCTGGAACCGTGGAAGAATGGGAGATAGAAGTGTGGGTGACTGGGTTTAGGTTTCCCATGAAAGGAGAAGAAGAAAGCTTGGGTTGTGCCGTAGTGGGCTTGTGGCTGCATTGCTTGGCCCTTTTATACCTAGGTTAAAGGGTAACTTAGTAAAAACACACGCTACTGAACCCTCACTCTTCGGTTCGGTTTCAGCAAAGGCAATCAAAAACCGAACCGAACCGATTGGTTTAGTTCGAAAAAAACAAAAAAAACCAATTTTTTCGGTTTTTCTTTCGGTTGTTGTAAAATTCAATTCGGTTCTGCGATAATTTTCGGTCTGGTTCGGTAACTTACACCCCTAGTTTTTATAACTAAAAGATAAATAAGACATAAAATAAGATAAAAATACTTATGTAATTCATTGGTGGGAATTTCAGATAAGCGTATGGAGATGCTTTGTTCCTTCTAAATCTCTGCTTTCCTACTGCCTTCATCTAGTCATGCGTACTCTCTTCCATGGCAAGCCGTATGTTGGAGGATCACCATTGTCAATGGCTACCGTCCGTCCTCTCAGTGAAAATGGTCCGGCTACGGGTTACGTAGGGCTAATCATCTGTCGGTTCTCGATCATGTCGGAATAAGATCCAATGATCCTTTTGCGCATTGTCACTGCGCCCAACAGTCACGAGTTTGAAGCGCGTCACAGTCATCCTATCCCAGATCCTACTCAGAATACCACAAACAAGGTTTAGACTTTCCGAATCTCAAGAATGCTGCCAATTGATTCTATCTTAGACCACGAAGACGTTGATCTCATGGAATGGAAGGCTCTGTTGTCAGGAGAGGCAACCATGTGTCGTGGACCAGGAGGCCAAGAGATATACATTCAAGCTTGTTTTCAGGTAGAATGGAAGTAGTTGTCAGGCACGCGTTCATAAGTGAGAATGGTGATGAGTGTCACTTGATCATCATATTCATCATGTTGAAGTGCGAATGAATATCTTAGAATAAGAATGAGCTTGAATTCAATAGAAAATAGTCGTAATTGCATTAATTCATGAGGAACAGCAGAACTCCACACCTTAATCTATGAGATGTAGAAACTCCACCGTTGAAAATACATAAGGCCATGCCTCCCAAATAACATGAAACAATCAAAAAGGGTTCAAAGACCTGATCCCAAGATCAAAGATGATCAAAAAGATGAAAATACAATAGTAAAAGGTCCTATTTATAATGAACTAGAAACCTAGGGTTTACAAAAATAAGTAAATGATGCATAAATCCACTTCCGGGACCCACTTGGTGTGTGCTTGGGCTGAGCATTGAAGCTTTCACGTGCATAGGCTTTTCTTGGAGTTAAACGCCAGCTCTGGTGCCAGTTTGGGCATTTAACTCTAGCTTTTATACCAGTTCTAGCGTTTAACGCCAGAAAAAGGGTCTCTAACCGGCGTTTTGACGCCAGTTTGGGCCATCAAATCTCGAGAAAAGTATGGACTATTATACATTTTTGGAAAGCCCAAGATGTCTATTTTTTAAAGCAAGTGAGAGCGCGCCAATTGGGCTTCTGTAGCTCCAGAAAATCCACTTCGAGTGCAGGGAGGTCAGAATCCAACAGCATCATCAGTCCTTTCTCAGCCTCTGAATCATATTTTTGCTCAGGTCCCTCAATTTCAGCCAGAAAATATCTGAAATCACAGAAAAACACACAATCTCATAGTAAAGTCCAGAAATGTGATTTTTGCATAAAAACTAATAATTATATACTAAAAACTAACTAAATCATACTAAAAACTACCTAAAAATAATGCCAAAAAGCATATAAATTATCCACTCATTAGGGCGTGCTCTACTTCTTCCTTCTTCTCCTTTGGAGCTTCTTTTTCAACTAACTCTTCATTGACATTGGTCTCAGAGCCAGCTACTTTACCACTTCTCAGTTGAATAACCTTGCAATGTTTTTCAACCGGCTCCTCATCAACTTTTGCTTCCATAGTTGTCACTTGTCCACTTATTAAGGTGATAACCTTGCATTCCTCTCTTGGATTTGGAATTGTGTTACCAGGAAGGTTATTAGTGGTCCTCTGATCAATTTCATTAATTTTTGTGGCTAATTGACCCATTTGAATCTCCAAGTTTTTTATTGATGCTCTGGTTTCCTGTCTAAAACTTGCCCATATTGCTTCCAAATCATTGTTCTGCTGGGGCTGAGAAGTTGCTTATTGAGATGACTGAAATTGGCGGTTATTGTAATTGTTTTGTTGGAAACCGCCCTGAGAATTATTGTTGAAATTCTGAGGTCTTTGAGGTTGGTCCCTCCACCCAAAATTTGGGTGATTTCTCTGTCCCTGATTGTATGTCTTAGAATATGGATCATTATTAGGATTTCTAGGACCACTCCCCATGTAATTGACCTGTTCAAAAGAGGATTGAGAATAATCATAATTATCATTTTTCACAAAATTACCTGTCATGTCATAAGAGACCTCTTGAAGTGGATTTTGGGTGTTGATAGCTGAGACTTGCATGCCACCCATATGTTGACTAAGTAGACTTATTTGCTGAGACATAAGCTTGTTCTGAGCAAGAATATCATTAAGAGCTTCTACTTCCATGATACCCTTCCTCTGAGGAGTCTCAGAGTTCACAGGATTCCTGTTAGATGAGTATAAATATTGGTTGCTAGCAACCAATTCAATAAGCTCAATAGTCTCCTCCGGTGTCTTCTTCTTGTGCAATGAACCTCCTACAGAATTATCTAAGCACATCTTGGATATTTCACCCAAACCTTCATAAAAGATATCTAGTTGGGTCCATTTGGAGAACATGTTCGGAGGGCATTGCCTAGTCAGAAGCTTGTATCTCTCCCAAGCTTCATAAAGAGTTTCACCATCCTTCTTCTTGAAGGTCTGAACCTCCACCCTAAGCTTAGTCAGCTTCTTTGGTGGGAAAAATTTAGTGAGAAACTCAGTAACAACCTTGTTCCAAGTATCTAAACTCTCCTTGGGTTGGGAATCTAGCCATAGCTTTGCTCCATCCCTCAGAGCAAACAGAAAGAGCATGAGTTTGTACACCTCTGGGTTCACTCCATTTGTCTTCACAGTATCACAAATCTGCAGAAAATTGGAAATAATTTATTCGAGTCTTCGTGGGGAAGACCATGATACTGACAGTTTTGTTATACCAAGGTGACCAATTATGGCTTCAACTCAAAGTTGTTCGCAGCTATAGGAGGCACCACAATGCTTTTTCCATAAAGATCTGCAGTAGGAGCAGGGTAAGAGCCAAGCATTCTCCTTTGTTGCTCATTCCCATTCAGATTTGCCACATTGGCATTAGCAGCATCATTAGGATCTATAGTGAATTCTACAGCCTTGTAAAGCCTTGCTTGTTGTAAACGTTGCCTGAAAGTTCTTTCAGGTTCAGGATCAAAGTTTAAGAGATGTTCTTTGTCTCTGTTCCTGCACATAAACAAACAGAAAATAGGAAAAGATGGGAATCTCTACGTCAGAGTGCAAAGAATTCCCAGTGAGTTAACCTGTGTAAAGAAATAAAATAAAATTACTAAATAAAGTAAATAAATAAATTTCGAAAATTATGAGTGGAATTAAGGCAGAAAAAGTCGAAAAATAAAAGAAAAAAATAAAAAAATTAAAATAAAAATAACTAGGTAACACCAAACTTAAATTCAGAAATTAAGGGAAAATATTAGTGCTATTTATTTATTTATATATTTATTTTTTATTTTTTTTGAAAATATGTAAAGCAAAATTTAAATAAAATTAAAACTAAAACGCCTAATCTAAGCAATCAAATAACTAATAGTTGTTAATCACTATCAATCCACGGCAACGGCTCTAACGTTAGGATTTTTACTAGTAAAGAATTTTATAAAGTCGCGTTGTAGGTATAGATTCTGAACCAACAGAAATCCCTTCGTACAAACGTTTTGGTTGTCACAAGTAACAAACCCTTTTTAAAATTGATAATCGAGTATTCAAACCTCGGGTCGTCTTCTCAAGGAATTGCAGGGAGGTATGTTTTATTATTGGTTATGGAAAAACAGTGTTTGGGTTTGAAAAAGGGTTTTAAGCAAGAGAAATAGATTGCAAGAATTAATAAATTAATAACTAATAAAACTCCTTGCAAAGTATGAAAACTGGAAGTCCTATCCCAGTTATCCTTATCAATTGTGATGAGAATTGGATTTTTCTCCCACTAAGTTAACCTCTAACTATGAAGGTAAGTTAAGTGGACGGAATAAGTTTGGTTCCTCAAGTCCTAGTCTTTCCTAAGAGTTAGTGGAACTCAAGTTAATTCTTGAAGAATTCCAAAATTCAGTCAACAATGAGTTTGACAACTCAAGAGTTACCAATTAATCAATTAAAGCCAAGAATATAAAAAGCTAAATGAAAATCATAGATCTGAAAATACCTCAATTATATTTAAATATAAATTTAAATCTAACATGGAAAGATTTATGAATCAAATGGGCAACATAAATAATAAACAGATAAAAGTATTAGAGTATCTAAAGTAGAAGAGAAACTGGTGCACGAATTTGCAATCCGTACAACTAACCAGCAAGTGCACTGGGTCGTCCAAGTAATACCTTATGTGAGTAAGGGTCGATCCCACGGAGATTATTGGTTTGAAGCAATCTATGTTTATTTTATTAATCTTAGTCAGGATGTCAATAAGGTTATTTGGATTTAATTGTAAGAAGTAAAAGTGTTTGGAATAAGCAATTGTTACTTTATTAATGAAGAATATATTGGGGTTTTGGAGATGCTTTGTCCTCTGAACTTCAACTCTTCCTTGAAATCCTTTTCCACACGCAAGGCTCCTTCCATGGCAAGCTGTATGTAGGGTGTCACCATTGTCAGTGGCTACCTCCCCTCTCAGTGAAAACGTTCCAGATGCTCTGTCACAGCACGGCTAATCAGCTGTTGGTTCTCGATCATGTTGGAATAGGATCCATTGATCCTTTTGCGTTTGTCATCACGCCCAGCAATCGCGAGTTTGAAGCTCGTCACAGCCATTCAATCCTTGAATCCTACTCGGAATACCACAGACAAGGTTTAGACCTTCCGGATTCTCAAGAGTGGCCGCCATCAATTCTAGCTTATACCACGAAGATTCTGATTAAGGAATCTAAGAGAAGCTCATTCAATCTGATGTAGAACGAAGGTGGTTGTCAGGCACACGTTCATGGATCTGAGGAAGGTGATGAGTGTCACGGATCATCACCTTCTTCATGATTAAGCGCGAATGAACATCTTATATAGGAACAAGCGTGTTTGAATGGAAAACAAAAGTAATTGTATTAATTCATTGAGACGCTGCAGAGCTCCTCACCCCCAACAATGGAGTTTAGAGACTCATGCTGCCAAAAGGTACAAATTTCAGATCTAAAATGTCATGAGATCCAAAGTAAATCTCTAAAAGTTGTTTAAATAGTAAACTAGTAACCTAGGTTTACAGAAAATGAGTAAACTATGATAGATAGTGCAGAAATCCACTTCTGAGGCCCACTTGGTGTGTGCTGGGGCTGAGACTTAAGCTTCTCACGTGCCTGGGGCTGTTTTGGGCGTTCAACGCCAGGTTGTAACCTGTTTCTGGCGTTGAACTCCAGCTTGTAACCTGTTTCTGGCGCTGGACGCCAGACAGCAGCATGATACTGGCGTTGAACGCCAGTTTACGTCGTCTATCTTCGCACAAAGTATGGACTATTATATATTGCTGGAAAGCCCTGGATGTCTACTTTCCAACGCCGTTGAGAGCGCGCCAATCGGACCCCTGTAGCTCCAGAAAATCCATTTTGAGTGCAGGGAGGTCAGAATCCAACAGCATCAGTAGTCCTTTTTCAGCCTAACTCAGATTTTTGCTCAGCTTCCTCAATTTCAGCCAGAAAATACCTGAAATCACAGAAAAGCACACAAAATCATAGTAAAGTCCAGAAATATGATTTTTGCCTAAAAACTAATAATATTTAACTAAAAACTAATTAAAACATACTAAAATCTACATGAAATTACCCCCAAAAAGCGTATAAAATATCCGCTCATCACAACACCAAACTTAAACTGTTGCTTGTCCCCAAGCAACTAGATGAATAAAAGAGGATAAAAAGAAATCAAGAAGCAATAATATCTCAGAGTTTTAAGTGAAGCTCAGATTCTAATTAGATGAGCGGGGCTAGTAGCTTTTTGCTTCCAAACAGTTTTGGCATCTCACTTTATCCTTTGAAATTCAGAATGATTGGCATCCATAGGAACTCAGAATTCAGATAGTATTATTGATTTTCCTAGTTAAGTATGTTGATTCTTGAACACAGCTACTTTTATGAGTCTTGGCCGTGGCCCTAAGCACTTTGTTTTCCAGTATTACCACCGGATACACAAATGCCACAGACACATGACTGGGTGAACCCTTTCAAGATTGTGACTCAGCTTTGCTAGAGTCCCCAGTTAGAGGTGTCCAAAGCTCTTAAGCACACTCTTTTTGCTTTGGATCACGACTTTAACCACTCAGTCTCAAGTTTTTCACTTGGACCTGCATGCCACAAGCACATGGTTAGGGACAGCTTGGTTTAGCCGCTTAGGCCTGGAACTATTTCCTTGGGCCCTCCTATCCACTGATGCTCAAAGCCTTGGATCCTTTTCTTAATCCAATGATTCCTTGTAATTTTTTTTCTTTTTTTTTTTTTTTTGCTTCAAGAATCAAATTCATGATTTTTCAGATCATCAATAATATTTTTCGTGTTCCTCATTCTTTCAGGAGCCAATATTCGTAAAATTCAGGATAAAATATGCACTGTTCAAGCATTCATTCAGAGAACAAAAAGTATTGCCACCACATATAATTAATTATAATTTTTATTATTAAGAACTCGAAAAATATAAATTACTTCTTTATTCTAAAAATCTACTATTTTATTCATGTCTGATGATGATGAGAAAAATAAATTATAACTTTAATTGGGAAAAAAACAAGAATAGATATGCTAACTACTACTCTATATATCTCCTAAGGTAAATTTCTATAATAACACTATCACAGAGTTAAAGCTAAAATTAAAACTCAACAACCTGTGTTTTGAGAAGTAGATGTTCCTCTGATCTGTGGGGTGCTTGGTCCTTCAAGGATTAATTTTTGGTGCTTCAGCTCCTTTAAATCACGCCCTTGCTCTTCTTGTTCCTTAAGCAGTTTGCAAAGCATGCTACTTTGATTGTTCTGTTCTTCCTTTATTTGGTTCATAGCTTCTTGCAATTTGGAAATAGATGCCTCAAGGTGTTCCCAATATTCGAATTGAGGAAGTTCTGAGAGGACTTCCTGTGCTCTCCTCTTGATTGGATTATCCTGCAGCTGTTGTCTGTCGATTGATATTCTAGTGATTGGCCTCTCAACTGAGATATACTCTGTTATTCCCATCTTCACTCCGGCATCTCTGCAGAGCATAGAAATTAAGCTTGGATAGGCCAATCTGGCATCCTTGGAATTCCTGTTTGCTATTTTGTATAGTTCACACGAGATCAGTTGATGGACTTCTACTTCTTTTCCCAACATGATGCAGTGAATCATCACTGCTCTTTTAATAGTAACTTCAGAACGGTTGCTGGTGGGCAAAATAGAACGCCCAATAAAATCCAGCCAGCCTCTGGCTGCTGGTTTGAGATCTTCTCTTTTGAGTTGATTTGGGATGCCAGTTGTGCTGGTGGTCCACCTGGCTTCAGGGATGCATATATCCTCTAGAATCTTGTCCAAGCCTTTATTTACCCTCATCATTCTCCTATTAAAGGAGTCTGGGTCATCTTTCAGTTGAGGAAGCTTAAAGATCTCCCTGATTTTGTCAGGATGAGTATGAACAATCTTTCCTCTGACCAAGGTCCGATGGTCATAGAGGGCAGCTCCAATTATTCTTTGCCTGTCTGTCTGCCATAGATTAGCATAGAACTCCTGAACCATGTTCCTTCCCACTTTCGTTTCAGGATTAGCTAGGATTTCCCAGTTCCTGTTTCGAATTTATTCTTGGATCTCCGGATATTCATCTTCTTTCAGATCGAACTTAACTTCCGGGATCACTGATCTTAGACTTATTATTTTGTAGTAATGGTCTGAATGTTCTTTAGTTAAGAACATCCCTTGATTCCAAAGTGGCTTTGGAATATTCTCTTTCTTGCCTCTTGGGTTGGGTTGTTTTCCTTTAGGGGCCATGATCAAAGTGAGTATGTTTTTGTGATCACGGATAAGCACACCAAACTTAGAGGTTTGCTTGTCCTCAAGCAAAAGAAAAGAGAGAAGAGGGATAGGAGGAGAGCAAGTGTGGAATGGTGGATGATGAGAGGGGCGCCGAAAGTGGATATAAGGGGAGGGGGTGGGTTTTCGAAAATAAGAAAGAGATATAAGATAAAAGATATGATTTATAAAAGATAAATATGACAAGAAAATGATATAATTTAAAAAAATATGAATGATATTTAAAAATAAATTTGAAATTTATAATTTGAAAAAGATTTTAAAAGATAATTAAGTTTGAAAAGAAATTGGAAAAAGAGTTGGATTGGATTGAAAAAAGGTTTATGTTTATGTATGAAGCTACATTTGATATTTTTGAAAAAGGGATTTTAGAAATTAGGGTTTTTAGAAATTAGGATTAAAAATTTTGGAATTGAAGGATGATACTTTGAAACATGTTTATGCAAGAAATCATGAATTGAAACATAAAAATTAGAAAATTTGTGAAGAAAAACGAATTTTACCTCTTCCCCACCATTCTGGCGTTAAACGCCCAACTGCTGCATGTTTTGGGCGTTTAACACCCAATTGTTGCTTCTCCTGGGCGTTCAACGCCCAGCTGTTGCTTCTTTCTGGCGTTGAACGCCAGGAAGTCCTTTGTTACTAGGCGTTTTTCTAAACGCCCAGGATGCTGAAATTCTGGCGTTAAACGCCCAGAAGGAGCTTCTTTCTGGCGTTCAACGCCCAGAAGATGCTCCTTTCTGGCGTTTAACGCCCAAATGGCTATCCTTACTGGCGTTGAACGCCCAGTGGATGCTTCTTTTGGGCGTTCAACGCCCAAAACGTTTCTTACTGGCCATTTTCACGCTAGTGAGCTCCAAAATTCCCCTGTAACTTTGTGAATTCAAGCAATTGCTATTTTACCTTAAAGATACTTTGACATATACCTGTGAAAAAAGATTTATTAACAAAAAATAAATAAAATTAAATTTTGTGAATGGCTGGGTTGCTGGTGCGCGAAATTGTGAACAATACTTTTTCACAACTCTCATAATCCCCAGTAATGGCTCCAAAAACTTGGTAGCTCAATACCATGGCATTACACAACTTCGCACAACTAACCAGCAAGTGCACTGGGTCGTCCAAGTAATACCTTACGTGAGTAAGGGTCGATCCCACGGAGATTGTTAGCATTGAAGCAAGCTATGGTCATCTTGTAAATCTTAGTCAGGCAAACTCAAATATATGATGATGAACGAAAATAACATAGAAGATAAAGATAGTGATACTTATGTATATCATTGGTGTAAGAGCTTCAGACAAGTGTATGAAGATGCCTTCCCTTCCGTCTCTCTGCTTTCCTACTGCCTTCATCCAATCCTTCTTACTCCTTTCCATGGCAAGCTCGTGTAGGGTTTCACTGTTGTCAGCAGCTACCTCCCATCCTCTCAGTGAAAGCGATTGCATATGCTCTGGTCACAGCATAGCGGAATTCATCTGTCGGTTCTCAATCAGGCGCGGAATAGAATCCAGTGATTCTTTTGCGTCTGTCACTAACGCCCCGCCCTCAGGGTTTGAAGCACGTCACAGTCATTCAGTCATTGAATCCTACTCAGAATACCACAGACAAGGTTAGACCTTCCGGATTCTCTTGAATGCTGCCATCAGGTCCTGCCTATACCACGAAGATTCCGATTAAAGAATCCAAGAGATATTCACTAAGCCTCAGATGCTTGTAGAACAAGAATGGTTGTCAGTCACCTTGTTCATGAGTGAGAATGGTGATGGGCGTCAATCATCACCTTCATCAAGTTGAAGAACAAGTGATATCTTGGACAAAGAACAAGTGGAATTGAATGGAAGAACAATAGTAATTGCATTAATACTCGAGGTACAGCAGAGCTCCACACCTTAATCTATGGTGTGTAGAAACTCCACCGTTGAAAATACATAAGAACAAGGTCTAGGCATGGCCGAATGGCCAGCCTCCCAAAGGTCTAAGATAGCATAAAACAGAGATAGCTACCAAAAGTCTCCCTAATACAATAGTAAAAGGTCCTACTTATAGAAAACTAGTACATAGATGAGTAAATGACATAAAAATCCACTTCCGGGCCCACTTGGTGTGTGCTTGGGCTGAGCAATGAAGCTTTTTCGTGTAGAGACTCTCCTTGGAGTTAAACGCCAGCTTTAGTGCCAGTTTGGGCGTTTAACTCCCAATTAGGTGCCAGTTCCGGCGTTTAACGCTGGAATTTCTTGAGGTGACTTTGAACGCCGGTTTGGGCCATCAAATCTTGGGCAAAGTATGGACTATTATATATTGCTGGAAAGCCCAGGATGTCTACTTTCCAACGCCGTTGAGAGCGCGCCAATTGGGCTTCTGTAGCTCCAGAAAATCCACTTCGAGTGCAGGGAGGTCAGAATCCAACAGCATCTGCAGTCCTTTTGAGTCTCTGGATCAGATTTTTGCTCAGGTCCCTCAATTTCAGCCAGAAAATACCTGAAATCACAGAAAAACACACAAACTCATAGTAAAGTCCAGAAAAGTGAATTTTAACTAAAAACTAATAAAAATATACTAAAAACTAACTAGATCATACTAAAAATATACTAAAAACAATGCCAAAAAGCATACAAATTATCCGCTCATCACAACACCAAACTTAAATTGTTGCTTGTCCCCAAGCAACTGAAGATCAAATAAGATAAAAAATAAGAGAATATGCAATGAACTCCAAAAACATCTATGACGATCAGTATTAATTAGATGAGCGGGGCTTTTATCTTTTTGCCTCTGAATAGTTTTGGCATCTCACTCTATCCCTTGTAATTCAGAATGATTGGCTTCTTTAGGAACTCAGAATCCAGATAGTGTTAATGATTCTCCTAGTAAAGTATGATGATTCTTGAACATAGCTATTTCTTGAGTCTTGGCCGTGACCCAAAGCACTCTGTCTTCCAGTATTACCACCGGATACATACATGCCACAGACACATAATTGGGTGAACCTTTTCAGATTGTGACTCAGCTTTGCTAAAGTCCCCAATTAGAGGTGTCCAAGGTTCTTAAGCACACTCTTATTTGCCTTGGATCACAACTTTATTCCTTTTTTATTCTTTCTCTTTTTTTTTTCGGTTTTCTTTTTTTTTTTTTTTCGTTTGCTTTTTTTTTCTCTTTTTTTTTCTGCTTTTTCTTGCTTCAAGAATCATTTTTAATGATTTTTCAGATCCTCAGAAACATGTCTCCTTTTTCATCATTCTTTCAAGAGCCAACATTCATGAACCACAAGTTCAAAAGACATATGCACTGTTCAAGCATACATTCAGAGAACAAAAGTGTTGCCACCACATCAAATTAATTAAACTATTATAAAATTCAGAATTCATGCAATTCTTTCCTTTTCAATTAAGCACGTTTTTATTCAAGAAAGGTGATGGATTCATAGGACATTCATAACTTTAAGGCATAGACACTAAGACACTAATGATCACAAGACACAAACATGGATAACATAAGCATAAAAATTCGAAAAACAGAAGAATAAAGAACAAGGAAATCAAGGAACGGGTCCACCTTAGTGATGGCGGCTCTTCCTTCCTCTTGAAGGTCCTATGGAGTGCTTGAGCTCCTCAATGTCTCTTCCTTGTCTTTGTTGCTCCTCCCTCATGATTCTTTGGTCTTCTCTAATTTCATGGAGGAGAATGGAGTGTTCTTGATGCTCCACCCTTAGTTGTCCCATGTTGGAACTCAACTCTCCTAGGGAGGTGTTTAATTGCTCCCAATAATTTTGTGGAGGAAAGTGTATCCCTTGAGGAATCTCAGGGATCTCATGGTGAGAGGGGTCTCTTGTGTACTCCATCCTTTTCTTGGTGATGGGCTTGTCCTCATCAATGGGGGTATCTCCCTCTATGTCAACTCCAACTGAATAACAGAGGTGACAGATGAGATGAGGAAAGGCTAACCTTGCCAAAGTAGAGGTCTTGTCCGCCACCTTGTAGAGTTCTTGGGCTATAACCTCATGAACTTCTATTTCCTCTCCAATCATGATGCTATGGATCATGATGGCTCGGTCTATGGTAACTTCGGACCGGTTGCTAGTGGGAATGATTGAGCGTTGTATGAACTCTAACCATCCTCTAGCCACGGGTTTGAGGTCATGCCTTCTCAATTGAACCGGCTTTCCTCTTGAATCTTGCTTCCATTGTGCGCCCTCTTCACATATGGTTGTGAGGACTTGGTCCAACCTTTGATCAAAGTTGACCCTTCTAGTGTAAGGGTGCTCATCTCCTTGCATCATAGGCAAGTTGAACGCCACCCTCACACTCTCCGGACTAAAATCCAAGTATTTCCCCCGAACCATAGTGAGGTAATTCTTTGGATTCGGGTTCACACTTTGGTCATGGTTCTTGGTGATCCATGCATTGGCATAGAACTCTTGAACCATCAAGATTCCGACTTGTTGAATGGGGTTGGTAAGCACTTCCCAACCTCTTCTTCGGATCTCATGGCAGATCTCCGGATATTCACCCTTTTTGAGTGAAAAGGGGACTTCGGGGATCACCTTCTTCAAGGCCACAACTTCATAGAAGTGGACTTGATGCACCCTTGAGAGGAATCTATCCATCTCCCATGACTCGGAGGTGGAAACCTTTGCCTTCCCTTTCCTCTTTCTAGAGGTTTCTCCGGCCTTGGATGCCATAAATGGTTATGGAAAAACGAAAAAGCAACGCTTTTACCACACCAAACTTAAAATGTTTGCTCGTCCTCGAGCAAAAGAAGAAAGAAGAGAGTAGAAGAAGAAGAAATGAGGAAGAGGGGGAAGGTGGTGTGTTCGGCCAAGAAGGGAAAGAAGGGGTGTTAAGGTTGTGTGAAAATGAAGGGTTGAAGAAGGGTATATATAGGAGAGAGGGGGGTAATGGTTCGGCCATGATGGGTGGGTTTGGGAGGGAAAGTGGTTTGAATTTGAAGGGTGAGGTTGGTGGGGATTTATGAAGGATGGATGTGAGTGGTGAAGAGAAAGATGGGATTTGATAGGTGAAGGGTTTTGGGGAAGAGGTATTGAGGTGATTGGTGAATGGGGAAGAAGAGAGAGAGTGATGGTGGGGTCCTGTGGGGTCCACAGATCCTGTGGTGTCAAGGAAAAGTCATCCCTGCACCAAATGTTGCTCAAAATCACGTTTTGAGGTATTTCTGGCGTTAAACGCCGGGCTGATGCCCATTCCTGGCGTTTAACGCCAGGTTGTTGCCCTTTACTGGCGTTTAACGCCAGTCTGGTGCCCCTTTCTGGCGTTAAACGCCCAGAATGGTGCCAGACTGGGCGTTAAACGCCCAACAGCTAGCATTACTGGCGTTTGAACGCCAGCTTCTTCTCCTCCAGGGTGTGCTGTTTTTCTTCCTATTTTTCATTCTGTTTTTGCTTTTTTCATTGTTTTTGTGACTTCTTATGATCATCAACCTACAAAAAAGATAAAATAACAAAAGAAAATAGTTAGCTATAAAACATTGGGTTGCCTCCCAACAAGCGCTTCTTTAATGTCATTAGCTTGACAGAGGACTCTCATGGAGCCTCAGAAATACTCAGAACCGTGTTGGAACCTCCCAACACCAAACTTAGAGTTGAATGTGGGGGTTCAACACCAAACTTAGAGTTTGGTTGTGGCCTCCCAACACCAAACTTAGAGTTTGACTGTGGGGGCTCTGCTTGGCTCTGTTTTGAGAGAAGCTCTTCATGCTTCCTCTCCATGATGATAGAGGGATGTCCTTGGGCCTTAAACACCAAGGATTCTTCATTCACATGAATGATCAACTCTCCTCTATCAACATCAATCACAGCCTTTGCTGTGGCTAGGAAGGGTCTGCCAAGGATGATGGATTCATCCATGCACTTCCCAGTCTCTAGGACTATGAAATCAGTAGGATGTAATGGTCTTCAATCTTCACCAAAACATTCTCTACAAGTCCATGAGCTTGTTTTCTTGAATTGTCTGCCATCTCTAATGAGATTCTTGCAGCTTGCACCTCAAAGATCCCTAATTTCTCCATTACAGAGAGGGGCATGAGGTTTACACTTGACCCTAAGTCACACAAGGCCTTTTTGAAGGTCATGGTGCCTATGGTACAAGGTATAGAAAACTTCCCAGGATCTTGCCTCTTTAGAGGCAGTTTCTGCCTAGACAAGTCATCCAGTTCTTTGGTGAGCAAAGGTGGTTCTTCCTCCCAAGTCTCATTTCCAAATAACTTGTCATTTAGCTTCATGATTGCTCCAAGGTATTTAGCAACTTGCTCTTCAGTGACATACTCATCCTCTTCAGAGGAAGAATACTCATCAGAGCTCATGAATGGCAGAAGTAAGTCCAATGGAATCTCTATGGTCTCATTTTGAGCCTCAGATTCCCATGGTTCCTCATTGAGGAACTCAGAGGAGATTGGTACACGCCCACTGAGGTCTCCTCAGTGGCGTCCTCCTCCTCTCTTTCCTCTCCATATTCGGCCATGTTTATGGCTTTGCACTCTCCTTTTGGATTTTCTTCTGTATTACTTGGAAGAGTACTAGGAGGGAGTTCAGTAATTTTCTTGCTCAGCTGTCCCACTTGTCCTTCCAAATTTCTGATGGAGGACCTTGTTTCATTCATGAAACTTTGAGTGGTCTTTATTAGATCAGAGACCATTGTTGCTAAGTCAGAAGTATTCTGCTTAGAACTCTCTGTCTGTTGCTGAGAAGATGATGGAAAAGGCTTGCTATTGCTAAACCTGTTTTTTCCACCATTATTGTTATTGAAACCTTGTTGAGGTCTCTCTTGATTCTTCCATGAGAAATTTGGGTGATTTCTCCATGAAGAATTATAGGTGTTTCCATAGGGTTCTCCTAGGTAATTCACCTCTTCCATTGAAGGGTTCTCAGGATCATAAGCTTCTTCCTCAGATGAAGCATCCTTAGTACTGTTTGGTGCATTTTGCATTCCAGACAGACTTTGAGAAATCAAATTGACTTGTTGAGTCAATATCTTGTTCTGAGCCAATATGGCATTCAGAGTGTCAATCTCAAGAACTCCTTTCTTCTGACTAGTCCCATTGTTCACAGGATTCCTTTCAGAAGTGTACATGAATTGGTTATTTGCAACCATTTCAATTAGTTCCTGAGCTTCTGCAGGGTCTTCTTCAGATGAAGAGATCCTCCAGCAGAGCTATCCAAAGACATCTTGGATAGTTCAGAGAGACCATCATAGAAATACCTATGATGCTCCATTCAGAAAGCATGTCTGAAGGACATCTTCTGATTAATTGTTGTATCTTTCCCAAGCTTCATAGAGGGATTCTCCATCCTTCTGTCTGAAGGTTTGGACTTCCACTCTAAGCTTACTCCATCTTTGTGGTGGAAAGAACTTTGCCAAGAAGGCATTGACTAGCTTTTCCCAAGAGTCCAGGCTTTCTTTAGGTTGAGAATCCAACCATATTCTAGCTCTGTCTCTTACAGCAAAAGGGAATAGCATCAGTCTGTAGACCTCAGGGTTAACCCCATTAGTCTTGACTGTGTCACAGATTTGCAAGAATTCAGCTAAGAACTGATGAGGATCTTCCATTGGAAGTCCATGGAATTTGCAATTCTGTTGCATTAGAGAAACTAATTGAGGCTTAAGCTCAAAGTTGTTTGCTCCAATGGCAGGGATAGAGATGCTTCTCCCATAAAAATCAGGAGTAGGTGCAGTGAAGTCACCCAGCACCTTCCTTGCATTGTTGGCATTGTTGTTGTTTTTGGCTGCCATGTGTTCTTCTTCCTTGAAGAATTCGGTCAGGTCCTCTAAAGAGAGTTGTGCTTTAGCTTCTCTTAGCTTTCTCTTCAAGGTCCTTTCAGGTTCAGGATCAGCTTCAACAAGAATGCCTTTGTCTCTGCTCCTGCTCATATGAAAGAGGAGAGAAAAAGAAAATGTGGAATCCTCTATGTCACAGTATAGAGATTCCTTGAAGTGTCAGAGGAAAAGAGAAATAGTAAGAAGAAGGAGAAGAAGAATTCGAACTTTAATTAGATAAGGTTCGAATTGTGCATTTAGAAGGAGTAGTACTCCATAAATAGAAGGATGTGGGAAGGAAGGAAGAGAATTTTCGAAAATTCAATTAAAAGATTTTGAAAACATTTTGAAAATTTGATTGATAATTTTCGAAAATCAAAAGTGAAAAAGAAATCAAGTGATTTTTGAAAAAGATTTTAAAATTAGAAATTAAAAAGATTTGATTGAAAGCTATTTAAAAAAGATGAGGTTAAAAAGATTTGATTGAAAAGTTATGGTTTTAAAAAGATGTGATTGAGAAGATATGATTTGAAAACAATTTGAAAAGATATGATTTGAAAACAATTTGAAAAGATGTGATTTAAAAAATTGATGACTTGCCTAACAAGAAAAGATATGATTCAAACATAAAACCTTCCTTAATAGAAAAGGCAAAAAATGTTCAATCAAATCATTAATTGTTAGTAAGTATCTTTGAAAAAGGAAAGAAATTGATTTTGAAAACATTTGATTGAAAAGATATGATTTGAAAAAGATTTGGTTTTGAAAAACTTTGAAAACTTGAAAAAAAGATTGATTTGAAAACAAAATCTTCCCCCTAGCACCATCCTGGCGTTAAACGCCCAGAATGGTATACATTCTGGCGTTTAACGCCCAAAATGCTACCTTTTTGGGCGTTAAACGCCCAACCAGGTACCCTGGCTGGCGTTTAAACGCCAGTCTGCCTTCTTCACTGGGCATTTTTGAATGCTCAGCTTTTTCTGTATAATTCCTCTGCAGTATGTTCTGAATCTTCAATTCTTTGTATTATTGACTTGAAAAGACACAAATTAAAAATATTTTTGGATTTTTAATAATCAAAATGCAACAAGAATCAAATAACAATGCATGCAAGACACCAAACTTAGCAGTTTGTGTACTACTGACACTATATGAGACACATAAACACTCAAGCCAAAAGAATTCAAAGATCAGAGTAAGAAATCATCAAGAATTACTTGAAGATCCTTAAGACACATGAATGAATGCATGTAATTGACACCAAACTTAAGATGAGACACTAGACTTAAGCAAGAAACAACAAATATTTTTTTTTTGGTTTTTATGATTTTGTAATTTTTTTTGTGTTTTTCGAAAATTAAGTGGAAAAAGGTATCAAAATTCTTAATGAGAATTCCAGGAATCAGTGCAATGCTAGTCTAAGACTCCGGTCCAGGAATTAGACATGGCTTCACAGCCAGCCAAGCTTTCAAAGAAAGCTTCGGTCCAAAACACTAGACATGACCAAAGGTCAGCCAAGCCTTAGCGGATCACTGCTCCAAAAGCAAAATTGATGAAAATCAACAAGCTCTTGTGGTGATAAGTTGAAACCTCGGTCCAATCAGATTAGACATGGCCTCTCAGCCAGCCAGATTTCAACAAATCATCATGAAACTCTAGAATTCATCTTCAAGAATTTCGAAAAAAAAATAAATACCTAATCTAAGCAACAAGATGAACCGTCAGTTGTCCAAACTAGAACAATCCCAGGCATTGTTACCAAAAGCTTGCTCAAAACTTGAACAATCCCCGGCAACGGGGCCAAAAACTTGGTGCGTGTTGCCGGATCTTGGCACTGATGTTACCGGACAAAAAAGCTTGCTCAAAACTTTGAACAATCCCCGGCAACGGCGCCAAAAACTTGGTGCGCGAAATTGTGAACAATACTTTTTCACAACTCTCATAATCCCCAGTAATGGCTCCAAAAACTTGGTAGCTCAATACCATGGCATTACACAACTTCGCACAACTAACCAGCAAGTGCACTGGGTCGTCCAAGTAATACCTTACGTGAGTAAGGGTCGATCCCACGGAGATTGTTAGCATTGAAGCAAGCTATGGTCATCTTGTAAATCTTAGTCAGGCAAACTCAAATATATATGATGATGAACGAAAATAACATAGAAGATAAAGATAGTGATACTTATGTATCATTGGTGTAAGAGCTTCAGACAAGTGTATGAAGATGCCTTCCCTTCCGTCTCTCTGCTTTCCTACTGCCTTCATCCAATCCTTCTTACTCCTTTCCATGGCAAGCTCATGTAGGGTTTCACTGTTGTCAGCAGCTACCTCCCATCCTCTCAGTGAAAGCGATGCATATGCTCTGGTCACAGCATAGCGGAATTCATCTGTCGGTTCTCAATCAGGCGCGGAATAGAATCCAGTGATTCTTTTGCGTCTGTCACTAACGCCCCGCCCTCAGGGTTTGAAGCACGTCACAGTCATTCAGTCATTGAATCCTACTCAGAATACCACAGACAAGGTTAGACCTTCCGGATTCTCTTGAATGCTGCCATCAGGTCCTGCCTATACCACGAAGATTCCGATTAAAGAATCCAAGAGATATTCACTAAGCCTCAGATGCTTGTAGAACAAGAATGGGTGTCAGTCACCTTGTTCAGAGTGAGAATGGTGATGGGCGTCAATCATCACCTTCATCAGTTGAAGAACAAGTGATATCTTGGACAAAGAACAAGTGGAATTGAATGGAAGAACAATAGTAATTGCATTAATACTCGAGAGTACAGCAGAGCTCCACACCTTAATCTATGGTGTGTAGAAACTCCACGTTGAAAATACATAAGAACAAGGTCTAGGCATGGCCGAATGGCCAGCCTCCCAAAGGTCTAAGATAGCATAAAACAGAGATAGCTACCAAAAGTCTCCCTATACAATAGTAAAAGGTCCTACTTATAGAAAACTAGTACATAGATGAGTAAATGACATAAAAATCCACTTCCGGGCCCACTTGGTGTGTGCTTGGGCTGAGCAATGAAGCTTTTTCGTGTAGAGACTCTCCTTGGAGTTAAACGCCAGCTTTAGTGCCAGTTTGGGCGTTTAACTCCCAATTAGGTGCCAGTTCCGGCGTTAACGCTGGAATTTCTTGAGGTGACTTTGAACGCCGGTTTGGGCCATCAAATCTTGGGCAAAGTATGGACATTATATATGCTGGAAAGCCCAGGATGTCTACTTTCCAACGCCGTTGAGAGCGCGCAAATTGGGCTTCTGTAGCTCCAGAAAATCCACTTCGAGTGCAGGGAGGTCAGAATCCAACAGCATCTGCAGTCCTTTTGAGTCTCTGGATCAGATTTTTGCTCAGGTCCCTCAATTTCAGCCAGAAAATACCTGAAATCACAGAAAAACACACAAACTCATAGTAAAGTCCAGAAAAGTGAATTTTAACTAAAAACTAATAAAAATATACTAAAAACTAACTAGATCATACTAAAAATATACTAAAAACAATGCCAAAAAGCATACAAATTATCCGCTCATCAGTTGCCTCCCAGCAAGCGCTTCTTTAATGTCGTTAGCTGGACTATTACTGAGCTTTAATCAAGTCTCAGTTTTACTGCCTTCAAGATAATGTTTAACTCTCTGTCCATTAACAATGAACTTTTTGTTAGAGTCATTATCCTGAAGCTCAACGTATCCATATGGTGATACACTTGTAATCACATATGGACCTCTCCACCGGGACTTCAATTTCCGGGGAATAATTTGAGCCTAGAATTGAATAGCAGAACTTTCTGCCCTGGCTTAAAGACTCTGGATGACAATTTCTTATCATGCCATCTTTTTGCTTTCTCTTTGTATATTTTTGCATTCTCGAAAGCATTGAGTCTAAATTCCTCTAGCTCATTTAACTGAAGCAATCGTTTTTCTCCAGCTAACTTGGCATCAAGGTTCAGGAATCTGGTTGCCCAGTAGGCCTTATGTTCCAGTTCCACTGGCAAGTGACATGCCTTTCCATACACAAGCTGGTATGGAGAGGGGTCTTGAATGCTGTTCTGTATGCCCACAGAGCATCATCCAAGCTTCTTGCCCAATCCCTTCTACGGTTAATTACAGTCCGTTCCAGGAATCTTTTGATTTCTCTATTTGAGACTTCAGCTTGCCCATTAGTCTGTAGATGATATGGAGTGGCCACCCTGTGGCTAACTCCATAACGAACCAAAGCAGAATAGAGCTATTTATTGCAGAAATGAGTGCCCCCATCACTAATTAGTACTCTAGGGGTGCCAAATCTACTGAAGATGTGTTTTTGGAGGAATTTTAACACTGTCTTAGTGTCATTAGTGGGTGTTGCAATAGCTTCCACCCATTTGGATACATAATCCACTGCCACCAGAATATAAGTGTTTGAGTATGATGGTGGAAAGGTCCCATGAAGTCAATACCCACACATCAAACAACTCAATCTCTAAGATTCCTTGTGAGGCATAGCATAACTGTGAGGCATATTACCAGATCTTTTGCAACTGTCACAATTAAGTACAAACACTCGGGAATCTTTATAGAGAGTAGGCCAGTAGAAAGCCACATGGAGGACTCTTGTGGCTGTTCGCTCACTTCCAAAATGTCCTCCATACTGGGATCCATGGCAGTGCCATAGGATCTTCTGCGCTTCTTCTTTAGGCACCATCTACGGATTACTCCATCTGTACATCTCTTAAAGAGATACGGCTCATCCCAAAGATAATACTTTGCATCCGTGATCAGCTTCTTTGATTGCTGCCTACTGTATTCTTTGGGTATGAATCTCACTGCCTTGTAGTTTGCAATATCTGTAAACCATGGCACTTCCTGGATGGCAAAGAGTTGCTCATCCGGAAAGTTTTCAGAGATCTCAGTAAGAGGGAGGGACGCCCCTTCTACTGGTTCTATCGGGACAGGTGATCTGCTACCTGATTCTCTGTCCATTTTTGTCTCTTATTTCTATATCAAACTCTTGCAGAAGCAACACCATCTTATAAGTCTGGTTTTGAATCCTGCTTTGTGAGTAGATATTTAAGAGCAGCATGATCAGTGTACACAATCACTTTTGATCATACTAAATAGGATCTGAATTTGTCAATGGCGTAAACCACTGTAAGTAG